>NW_027198088.1:0-49649 GCF_038502225.1 Cherax quadricarinatus
CTCACTGTCATAAATGAACCTCTTGAAAGGGTCGGGTTCATTTAGGTCCACTTAAGGGATCTTTCTCGGAGCCGGTAAGGAGCTCTTAATCCAAAGAATTTTACTTGGTTTCCCCTTCCCTGGATCAACCCTAATCACCAACTACTCTTTCAGATGCTATATGACCCATACAGGTTTAGCACTGCCCCATAAATATGATAATAATAATTGTTGTTGTAGCTGTTAAAGTCAACTAAAGATTACGCCTTTTTAGGCCTAACTTCAGTGAATCCTGGAAATATAAGCTGCTCAAATACATGTAAATTACATTATGTATTCACTCAATGAAACAAATAAAGTATTAGAATTTGAATCCTGGAGGGATAATGTATATATTATATATATTATTATATAAAAATATCCGGGTTCAAAAACCCGGACAAATTTGACTGAACTTGAGTCGTCGTCGCCCTTAAACCCAACAAAACAAACCCAGTCTTGGAAAATTTGTGTCGATGATAACTTCAAATTTAACAGCTAGGTGGACTTAGACAGTGTTAAATGTGCATTTAAAACCTGGCGACTAACATTGTGTGCATCATTTAACAACGTTAATTAACGTAAATAGTTGTTAAGAGGACGTTAAATGGGTATAAAAGAGTGCTGCTCCATGTTTTTTTCCGGCCTGCCAGACCCGGCTCTTCCCTTCCTTCCTTCTCTTCTTCTTGGCACATTTTTTGCAGGTTTTTTTCTGCTTTTTTTCTATAAGAAGAGCACTAATTTACCACTCAAAATCATATTGATACACATAGTGAGGAAGCTGGTGTGTTTACTGCCCGGAAATGATCACGATGAGAGCGAAACATGTTTAAGCCCAGATTGTTTCCGGTGTAATAAATACCAGCAACTCAGGGTTCAAATTGTCGAAAAATGGAAGGAAATGGGTGGAAATGGGGTTAAATTGGCCTCACGGGAGGTGGAAGAGGCTGTCGGAAAAGTTGAGCGCGAAATCGAGTCGAACGTGAAGGTCGGAGCGGGTGAGCGACGGAGGGAAAAAAATGGGGGAAATAATTTGCATCTTCAGAATCCGACTCTATTTAAAATGGAGCTGACTGCTAACCCCTATTGGAATGATTTTGACATTTACACGAAGGAGCTTGATTTTCTGAAGCTGAATTTTGCGATAATCTTCAAGGAATTTGTGACGGTCTTCGACGCTCTCAAAAGCGGCGACAACTGGGGATGGAAATCAAATGACATTGGTGAAGGCCACTGGTGTATATTTCCCTTCATCGACCAGGGCCTCGTCAACGAATCGAATTGTCGTCGATGTCCTAACGTAGCGGCGATTCTGGACACTCTTCCATCGCTCATGAAGGACTGTGTGTTCGGAAATGTGTGTTTCTCTATCCTCTATCCTGACTCCCACATCAAGGCCCATTACGGGCCTAGTAATATACGACTAAGGTGTCATTTAGGCAAGTTTCACCAAGGTTCAACTTTCACATACGTATAATATAATTTTTTGGCTTATCCTGGAGGTATGTAAAGTAAAAGGACACAAGTGCAACTAATGTAACTTTTTATAGTGGCAGCTTTTCGCTCTCCAGGATCTTTGTCAAGCCGTAATGGCTTGACAAAGCTCCTGGAGAGCGAAACGTTGCCACAATAAAATTGTTACATTAGTTGCACTTGTGTCCTTTTACTTTACATATTGTCGGTAATTCTACCAACGTTATTACTATCCTGGGGGTAATTAATATGTATGTTACCATGTACAATAATTGTTTGGCATCACTTGGCTTTGTGTAGCTGTACTTATGTATACTACATGTACCTAAATAAATTTATTAGCCATGCATTCTATGCTATTTATTCCATTTGTCACATTCGCTTCCATTCACATACATTCATTCATTCACTCTATTCATTCATGTTTTTCTTATTTTTTGGGTACTGTACTTAAACTAATTCTGTTCAAATATTTCAGGACTACAAATTCCAGATGGATGTTGGCTGGAAGTTGCAGGAACTCAGTGCAAATGGACTGCAAGAGAGACTTTAGTCTTCGACGATTCTTTCGAACACTCGGCTACATTTGTGGACCAGTCCAGCTCAGCACAGGCCACTCCTAGAGCAGTATTAATGCTGGATTTTTGGCACCCTGATATCACTTCAAAGGAAAAACAAGTGTTGCTGAAATTATTAGCTCCATAGGACTAATATGTTATTACAGTAATTCCCTGATAGAGAGGCCGGTAAAGGCATTTGTGGTGGATAGAGAAATCATTTTTCCATTACAGTAACAGTAAGGGACAATTCTGTAACCAATGGACATTGCTCATCTTCCTGAATCAACTGATCCATTGGATTTTGTATTGAATTTCCAAAGTTTGTTATATAGGGGTCTGGGCAAATAGTTTCAAGGACCCGAGTGGAAATAAGTCACTTTGTCAGACTTCTTTTTTTGGGTTATCCCAGAGGGTAATTTGCACATATGTTACTATGCAAGACAAGCCACAGGGGTGGAAATCTTTAGCTCGAGCTAAAGATTTCCACCCCTGTGGCTTGTCTTGCAGAGTTAAGATCGCCTGTCTGCGATCGTTTGCAATATGTTACTACGTATATAACTGTAGTTACGTGTACCTGTACCTAAATAACCTTGCATCATATATCAAGAATTTACTGTATATAGTATATCACATGTTAGGTAATGAAAATAATGCAGCTCTAACAATGAAGGGATTGTTAATATACTGTACTATACTGAAATGTTTTTAAATGTTAAATACCTCATTCCAGATATTTTGTAAAATAAATTCCACTTAGGGAAAATTCTTTGTTACCTGTGAGGGGGACTCTTTATCCAAAGAATTGGACCTGCTCTTCCTTTCTTGGATCAAATTTAGTTGCCTTCCATTATCCCAGCAGTTGGATAGGCCCTACAGGTTTAGTGCTTTCCCCCATGAATGTAATACAGTAGTCCCCCAGTATCCATGATGGATACTTTCCAAGACCTACCATGGATACCCAAAACTGTGCATAGTAGTAAACCCAATACATGTCATTGTTCATTTATATACATATCTGTGGTAAAGTTTAATTGATAAATTATGGAAAATAAGTTTAGAATTATCACTTTTTCACTGATGGGAAGCACTTCATGTCTGCTCTTAGGCTTTGAAAGAACTCCGACCATCACTATTTTTGTGCTCCGGAGCCGTTAAGAAAAATTAAGCATTAATTCTGGGCTATACTAAACTGTGGATAACTGAAACCATGGATACAGAATCCATGTATATGGAGGTTCTACTGTATTTAAAAAACTTACATTTAAAGAATACTGGAATTGTTGCATTAATAAGTTGGTTGTGAACACTGATAAAATGTGAGAAAGCACATAGACTAATAAATGATTTGGGGCCCTGAAGCTTAAGCTTCAGGGGCCCCTAATCCCAGAGGGGTCCCAGAAACAACTTTAGTCCACATTGCCTAAGAATTTTGGGTCTGCTGTATGAGAAAGATTTGTGAAGGGGCCCCTATAACAGTTCAAGATTCAGGGCCCCAAAAATTTAGGTCCGTCACTGAATGACGGTGTATAATACAGACACAGTTGGAGAGTCTTGACTGTAGGTGAACCAGATCTCATCTTGACACGACCTTCATTTTTTTGGGGTCCAAGAGCTTTCTAACCTTTCAATGGCATAATTATTTATTTGTAAATTTTTATTCTGATCATATAAGTTGCATCATGTACTTCTGGATGTAGATTATTATTATTATTATTATTATTATTATTATTATTATTATTATTATTATTATTATTTTAGCACTTGTTTTTTATTATAATAATAATATTATTATTATTATTATTATTGTTTATTATTATTTTTGTTTTTATTATTATTATTAAAAATTGCAACCTATTCATAAGTTATCAAAAATCGTTTATTATCGTTACATTCATGGGGCTGTTGATCCAAGGAATTAGATTTGCCCTTCCCTCCCTTGGATCAAACCTCAGTACCTTCCATTCCTCTATATGACCCCTACAGGTTTAGCACTTAACCCAATTAAAATAAGATAAAAATATATTCATGGGAGGGTGGAGCTAAACCAGTAGGGGTCCTGCACCACCTGGGAAAATGGGAAGTCAGATCCAATTCCTTGAACGAAGAGCACGAAGAGTATTGTAGTGTAAACTAGCCTAATACGGCAGCTACTGTAGTGTAAACTAGCCTAATACAGTGCCTACTGTAGTGTAACCTAGCCTGATACAGCTACTATTGTATGTACATAACTGTGAAATTAAATGACTTAAAAATATAAAGCTATTCTTAATTTGATATACAATATAATAGTGACGGAATGTAGCATCATATTTGCTGATGCACCTCTCATGAAGTATTTCTATTATATTTACTCCATAAAGAATAAAAAGGTACAATAGAGGTGTTTCTTGACTTATAAGATAAGATAAGATTTTGTTCGGATTTTTAACCCCGGAGGGTTAGCCACCCAGGATAACCCAAGAAAGTCAGTGCGTCATCGAGGACTGTCTAACTTATTTCCATTGGGGTCCTTAATCTTGTCCCCCAGGATGCGACCCACACCAGTCGACTAACACCCAGGTACCTATTTGCTGCTAGGTGAACAGGACAACAGGTGTAAGGAAACGTGTCGAAATGTTTCCACCCGCCGGGAATCGAACCTGGGCCCTCCGTGTGTGAAGCGGGAGCTTTAGCCACCAGGCCACCGAACCCATCGTAAGTTGAAAATACAGCCTCTCCTCACTTAGCGACATACTCGTTTACCGATGCCTTGGACTTACGACGGGCTCTCTGACCAGCATGCATACCTAAATAATGTATATTAGAACTGATTTCCTATACAGTGGACCCCCGCTTTACGATCACCTCCCAATGCGACCAATAATGTAAGTGTATTTATGTAAGTGCATTTGTACGTGTATGTTTGGGGGTCTGAAATGGACTAATCTAATTCACAATATTCCTTATGGGAACAAATTCGGTCAGTACTGGCACCTGAACATACTTCTGGAATGAAAAAATATCGTAAACCGGAGGTCCACTGTATTCTTTTTATTACAGTATACAGTTCACTGCTGTATAAACATTTAAAAATATACCAGAAATGTTATAAATGGTACAAAGGTGACATTAAAACAGTATCAAAGATGGTTGACACACATCCACTTCCATCATAATAAGCTTCTCACTTAGCTACGAATTCGCTAAGTGAGGAGAGGCTGTATATTCACCACTAACTATAAGTTAAGGAATGAAAATATTTTAAGTAATGTATGTACTGTAGTATATGCATTTTTTAGGCCTGGCTTTATTGCTCACTTAATATATATATGATAGTGTAAACCTGTTATCAGGCTTTTATATGTACAGTGGAACCTCAAATATCGAACTTTCTTCGGTCCAGAAGTCTGTTCGAGTGCCTTTATCGAATGAATTTATTCCCATCAGAAATAATGTAAATTAGATTAGTCCATTTCAGACCCTTAAAAATACACTTATAAAAGCACTTACAAAAATACACTTACATAATTGGTTGTGTTGGGAGCAGTTCGATTTTTGAGGTTCCACTGTATTTGAAAGTGGAAAAAATGCTATGATTCACTTTATAGTGATTTTTCCCTTTACAACCGTAGCCCAGAACCTGACCTGCTGTATAAGCAAGACCTTCCTGTACTCTGGTAGTTTACATTAATCAGTATTTTAGGTAGAGTATTCTTGACTGGCGGTGTACAGGTGACCTGCAGCCTTAATCAATCAATCAAGTTTATTCTCTATAAGGATTACAATGCGGGGTTTACAGATTTTGAATGTTGTGTGGTTTACATGTTTTAAAATACTAATTACAGAGGGGCCACTAGGACACCTAGCACCTTGTGTAGTAGATAGACTTTAAGATAAGATAAGATAAGATTTCGTTCGGATTTTTAACCCCGGAGGGTTAGCCACCCAGGATAACCCAAGAAAGTCAGTGCGTCATCGAGGAGTGTCTAACTTGTTTCCATTGGGGTCCTTAATCTTGTCCCCCAGGATGCGACCCACACCAGTCCACTAACACCCAGGTACCTATTTGCTGCTAGGTGAACAGGACAACAGGTGTAAGGAAACGTGTCGAAATGTTTCCATCCGCCGGGAATCGAACCCGGGCCCTCCGTGTGTGAAGCGGGAGGTTTAGCCACCAGGCCACCGGCCCACCGGGCCATCCAGTCTTAATGACCCTCGTGTAGTAGATAGACTTTAAACCCCATTAACCAACCAACCAGTCTTAATTACCCTCGTGTAGTAGATAGACTTTAAACCCCATTAACCAACCAACCAGTCTTAATGACCCTGGTGTAGTAGATAGACTTTAAACCCCATTAACCAACCAACCAGTCTTAATGACCCTGGTGTAGTAGACTTTAAACCCCATTAACCAACCAACCAGTCTTAATTACCCTCGTGTAGTAGATAGACTTTAAACTCCATTAACCAACCAACCAGTCTTAATTACCCTCGTGTAGTAGATAGACTTTAAACCCCATTAACCAACCAACCAGTCTTAATTACCCTCGTGTAGTAGATAGACTTTAAACCCCATTAACCAACCAACCAGTCTTAATGACCCTCGTGTAGTAGATAGACTTTAAACCCCATTAACCAACCAACCAGTCTTAATGACCCTGGTGTAGTAGATAGACTTTAAACCCCATTAACCAACCAACCAGTCTTAATGACCCTCGTGTAGTAGATAGACTTTAAACCCCATTAACCAACCAACCAGTCTTAATGACCCTGGTGTAGTAGATAGACTTTAAACCCCATTAACCAACCAACCAGTCTTAATGACCCTCATGTAGTAGATAGACTTTAAACCCCATTAACCAACCAACCAGTCTTAATGACCCTGGTGTAGTAGATAGACTTTAAACCCCATTAACCAACCAACCAGTCTTAATGACCCTCATGTAGTAGATAGACTTTAAACCCCATTAACCAACCAACCAGTCTTAATGACCCTGGAGTAGTAGATAGACTTTAAACCCCATTAACCAACCAACCAGTCTTAATGACCCTCGTGTAGTAGATAGACTTTAAACCCCATTAACCAACCAACCAGTCTTAATGACCCTCGTGTAGTAGATAGACTTTAAACCCCATTAACCAACCAACCAGTCTTAATGACCCTGGTGTAGTAGATAGACTTTAAACCCCATTAACCAACCAACCAGTCTTAATGACCCTCGTGTAGTAGATAGACTTTAAACCCCATTAACCAACCAACCAGTCTTAATGACCCTCGTGTAGTAGATAGACTTTAAACCCCATTAACCAACCAACCAGTCTTAATGACCCTCGTGTAGTAGATAGACTTTAAACCCCATTAACCAACCAACCAGCCTTAATGACCCTCGTGTAGTAGATAGACTTTAAACCCCATTAACCAACCAGTCTTAATGACCCTCGTGTAGTAGATAGACTTTAAACCCCATTAACCAACCAACCAGTCTTAATGACCCTCGTGTAGTAGATAGACTTTAAACTCTATTATCCAGCCAACCAGTCTTAATGACCCTCGTGTAGTAGATAGACTTTAAACTCTATTATCCAGCCAACCATCCTTAATTACCCTCGTGTAGTAGATAGAGTCTAAACCTAGGTGTGTATAGTGCCGTGACTTGACCTTATGCATCTAAGAATATACCTGACCTTTCCAGCAGGTGACGTCTGCACCTACTGACTGTGGTGATTGATTTTAATTCCAAGGTTTTTGGGGGGATGTTCAGGCGCTGGATATATTTTGTATGAATATAAAGTAAGTCACTCTGATTTGAATTACCCTTGATTATTTAGGTATGTTGTTATATGAGAAATGTGGTCATCTGTAAATTGTGTTATTTTGTGTAAGTGAACGTGCTTACCTGCCCTGCCTGCCCTGCCCTGTCCTGCCCTGTCTGCCCTGCCCTGCCCTGCCCTGCCTGCCCTGCCCTGCCTGCCCTGCCCTGTCCTGCCCTGTCTGCCCTGCCCTGCCCTGCCCTGCCTGCCCTGCCATGCCCTGCCCTGCCTGCCCTGCCCTGTCCTGCCCTGTCTGCCCTGCCCTGCCCTGTCCTGCCTGTCCTGCCATGTCCTGCCCTGCCTGCCCTGCCTGCCCTGCCTGCCCTGCCCTGCCTGCCCTGTCCTGCCTGCCCTGCCCTGTCCTGCCCTGTCTGCCCTGCCCTGCCCTGCCCTGCCTGCCCTGCCCTGCCTGCCCTGTCCTGTCCTGCCCTGTCTGCCCTGCCCTGCCCTGCCCTGCCTGCCCTGCCCTGCCTGCCCTGCCCTGTCCTGCCCTGTCTGCCCTGCCCTGCCCTGCCCTGCCTGCCCTGCCCTGCCTGCCCTGCCCTGTCCTGCCCTGTCTGCCCTGCCCTGCCCTGCCCTGCCTGCCCTGCCCTGTCCTGCCCTGCCTGCCCTGCCCTGTCCTGCCCTGTCTGCCCTGCCCTGCCCTGCCCTGCCTGCCCTGCCCTGCCTGCCCTGCCCTGTCCTGCCCTGTCTGCCCTGCCCTGCCCTGCCCTGCCTGCCCTGCCCTGCCTGCCCTGCCCTGTCCTGCCCTGTCTGCCCTGCCCTGCCCTGCCCTGTCTGCCCTGCCCTGCCCTGCCCTGCCCTGCCCTGTCCTGCCCTGTCTGCCCTGCCCTGCCCTGCCCTGCCTGCCCTGCCCTGCCTGCCCTGCCCTGCCTGCCCTGTCTGCCCTGCCCTGCCCTGCCCTGCCTGCCTGCCCTGCCTGCCCTGCCCTGCCCGGCCCTGCCTGCCCTGCCCTGCCCTGCCTGCCCTGCCCTGTCCTGCCCTGCCTGCCCTGCCCTGTCCTGCCCTGTCTGCCCTGCCCTGCCCTGCCCTGCCTGGCCTGCCCTGCCTGCCTGCCCTGTCCTGCCTGCCCTGCCCTGCCCTGCCCTGCCAGCCCTGCCCTGCCTGCCCTGCCCTGTCCTGCCCCTGCCCTGCCCTGCCCTGCCCTGCCTGCCCTGCCCTGTCCTGCCCTGCCTGCCCTGCCCTGTCCTGCCATGTCTGCCCTGCCCTGCCCTGTCCTGCCCTGCCCTGCCTGCCCTGCCCTGTCCTGCCCCTGCCTGCCCTGTCCTGTCCTGCCCTGCCCTGTCCTGCCCTGCCCTGTCCTGCCCTGTCCTGTCCTGCCCTGCCCTGTCCTGCCCTGCCCTGTCCTGCCCTGTCCTGCCCTGCCCTGCCCTGCCCTGTCCTGCCCTGTCCTGCCCTGCTCTGCCCTGCCCTGCCTGCCCTGCCTGCCCTGCCTGCCCTGCCCTGCCTGTCCTGCCTGGCCTTGCCTGCCCTGCCCTGCCTGCCCTGCCCTGTCCTGCCCTGTCTGCCCTGCCCTGCCTGCCCTGTCCTGCCATGTCCTGCCCCCTGCCCTGCCTGCCCTGCCTGCCCTGCCTGTCCTGTCCTGCCCTGCCCTGCCTGCCCTGCCCTGCCTGCCCTGCCTGCCCTGTCCTGCCCTGCCCTGCCTGCCCTGCCCTGCCTGCCCTGCCTGCCCTGTCCTGCCTGGCCTGCCCTGCCCTGCCTGCCCTGCCTGCTATGCCTGCCCTGCCCTGCCTGCCCTGCCCTGCCTGCCCTGCCTGCCCTGTCCTGCCCTGCCCTGCCCTGCCTGCCCTGCCCTGCCTGCCCTGCCTGCCCTGTCCTGCCTGCTATGCCTGCCCTGCCCTGCCTGCCCTGCCTGCCCTGCCTGCCCTGCCTGCCCTGTCCTGCCCTGCCTGCCCTGCCCTGCCTGCCCTGTCCTGCCTGCCCTGCCCTGCCTGCCCTCCCCTGCCTGCCCTGCCCTGTCCTGCCCTGCCCTGTCCTGCCCTGCCCTGCCCTGCCCTGCCTGCCCTGCCCTGCCTGCCCTGTCCTGCCTGCCCGGTCCTGCCCTGCCTGCCCTGTCCTGCAATGCCTACCCTGCGCTGCCTGCCCTGCCCTGCCCTGCCTGCCCTGTCCTGCCTGCCCTGTCCTGCCCTGCCCTGCCTGCCCTGCCCTGCCTGCCCTGTCCTGCCCTGCCTGCCCTGTCCTGCCCTGCCTACCCTGCCCTGCCTGCCCTGCCCTGCCTGCCCTGCCCTGCCTGCCCTGTCCTGCCCTGCCATGCCTGCCCTGTCCTGCCTGCCCTGTCCTGCCCTGCCCTGCCCCCTGCCCTGCCCTGCCCTGCCTGCCCTGCCCTGCCCTGCCTTCCCTGTCCTGCCCTGCCCTGCCCTGCCTGCCCTGCCTGCCCTGCCCTGCCTTCCCTGTCCTGCCCTGCCCTGCCTGCCCTGCCCTGCCTTCCCTGTCCTGCCCTGCCTGCCCTGCCCTGTCCTGCCCTGCCTGCCCTGCCCTGCCTGCCCTGTCCTGCCCTGCCCTGCCCTGTCCTGCCCTGCCCTGTCCTGCCCTGCCTGCCCTGTCCTGCCCTGTCCTGCCCTGTCCTGCCCTGCCCTGTCCTGCCCTGTCCTGCCCTGCCCTGCCCTGCCTGCTCTGTCCTGCCCTGCCCTGCCCTGCCCTGCCTGCCCTGTCCTGCCCTGCCTGCCCTGCCCTGCCTGCCCTGCCCTGCCTTCCCTGTCCTGCCCTGCCCTGCCCTGCCTGCCCTGCCCTGCCTTCCCTGTCCTGCCCTGCCTGCCCTGCCCTGTCCTGCCCTGCCTGCCCTGCCCTGCCTGCCCTGTCCTGCCCTGCCCTGTCCTGCCCTGCCCTGCCCTGCCTTGTCCTGCCCTGCCCTGTCCTGCCCTGCCCTGTCCTGCCCTGCCTGTCCTGTCCTGCCCGGCCTGCCCTGTCCTGCCCTGCCCTGCCTGCCCTGTCCTGCCCTGCCCTGCCCTGCCCTGCCTGCCCTGTCCTGCCCTGCCTGCCCTGCCCTGCCTGCCCTGTCCTGCCCTGCCTGCCCTGTCCTGCCCTGCCCTGCCCTGCCTGCCCTGCCCTGCCTGCCCTGTCCTGCCCTGCCAGCCCTGTCCTGCCCTGCCTACCCTGCCCTGCCTGCCCTGCCCTGCCCTGCCGGCCCTGGCCTGCCTGCCCTGTCCTGCCCTGCCCTGCCTGCCCTGCCCTGCCTGCCCTGTCCTGCCCTGCCTGCCCTGTCCTGCCCTGCCTACCCTGCCCTGCCTGCCCTGCCCTGCCTGCCCTGCCCTGTCCTGCCCTGCCCTGCCTGCCCTGTCCTGCCTGCCCTGTCCTGCCCTGCCCTGCCCTGCCTGCCCTGCCCTGCCCTGCCTGCCCTGCCTGCCCTGCCCTGCCTTCCCTGTCCTGCCCTGTCCTGCCCTGTCCTGCCCTGCCCTGTCCTGGCCTGCCCTGCCCTGTCCTGCCCTGCCCTGTCCTGCCCTGTCCTGCCCTGCCCTGTCCGGCCCTGCCCTGTCCTGCCCTGCCCTGTCCTGCCCTGCCCTGCCCTGCCCTGCCTGCCCTGTCCTGTCCTGCCCTGCCTGCCCTGCCCTGCCTGCCCTGTCCTGCCCTGCCTGCCCTGTCCTGCCCTGCCCTGCCCCGCCTGCCCTGCCCTGCCTGCCCTGTCCTGCCCTGCCAGCCCTGTCCTGCCCTGCCTACCCTGCCCTGCCTGCCCTGCCCTGCCCTGCCTGCCCTGTCCTGCCTGCCCTGTCCTGCCCTGCCCTGCCTGCCCTGCCCTGCCTGCCCTGTCCTGCCCTGTCCTGCCCTGCCTACCCTGCCCTGCCTGCCCTGCCCTGCCTGCCCTGCCCTGTCCTGCCCTGCCCTGCCTGCCCTGTCCTGCCTGCCCTGTCCTGCCCTGCCCTGCCCTGCCTGCCCTGCCCTGCCCTGCCTGCCCTGCCTGCCCTGCCCTGCCTTCCCTGTCCTGCCCTGCCCTGCCTGCCCTGCCCTGCCTTCCCTGTCCTGCCCTGCCTGCCCTGCCCTGTCCTGCCCTGCCTGCCCTGCCCTGCCTTCCCTGTCCTGCCCTGCCCTGCCCTGCCCTGCCCTGCCTGCCCTGCCCTGCCTTCCCTGTCCTGCCCTGCCCTGCCTGCCCTGCCCTGCCTTCCCTGTCCTGCCCTGCCTGCCCTGCCCTGTCCTGCCCTGCCCTGCCCTGCCCTGCCTGCCTACTAGCCTGCCTGCCTACCTACCTACCTACCTACCTACCTACCTACCTACCTACCTACCTACCTACCTACCTACCTACCTACCTACCTACCTCCCTACTAGCCTGCCTGCACGAGAATACACTTTACATAATTTAACAATGACTCGGTGGCAAGCGGTGCAAGGTAAATGTGGAGAGCTTGTACCCAGACAATAACAAATATATGAAATTCACACTGGGAATGAATCAATTTAGGTGGTTAACCTGTTTGATCTCGGTAAATATCATATCACCCTTGTGGGTTTAGTGCTTAGTTATAATGTCAATAACAGTGCTATACAAAATGATTACCTTAAAGTCTTAATGATTGACTGGTTGGTAACACTGTATGACCCGTGTGGGTTTAGTGCTTGGTTTTGATAATCTGGCTATATAGAAGTACCATGGTTCGAGCCCTCATTTACCAGTCTTCTGAGTGGAGTTCTGTAAGACTGAGGGACTGATTACCTTATCTCCCACTGTCTTCTACAAGACTGAGGGACTGATTACCTTATCTCCCACTGTCTTCTACAAGACTGAGGGACTGATTACCTTATCTCCCACTGTCTTCTACAAGACTGAGGGACTGATTACCTTATCTCAAACTGTCTTCTACAAGACTGAGGGACTGATTACCTTATCTCCCACTGTCTTCTACAAGACTGAGGGACTGATTACCTTATCTCCCACTGTCTTCTACAAGACTGAGGGACTGATTACCTTATCTCCCACTGTCTTCTACAAGACTGAGGGACTGATTACCTTATCTCCCACTGTCTTCTACAAGACTGAGGGACTGATTACCTTATCTCCCACTGTCTTCTACAAGACTGAGGGACTGATTACCTTATCTCCCACTGTCTTCTACAAGACTGAGGGACTGATTACCTTATCTCCCACTGTCTTCTACAAGACTGAGGGACTGATTACCTTATCTCCCACTGTCTTCTACAAGACTGAGGGACTGATTACCTTATCTCCCACTGTCTTCTACAAGACTGAGGGACTGATTACCTTATCTCCCACTGTCTTCTACAAGACTGAGGGACTGATTACCTTATCTCCCACTGTCTTCTACACTGTCTTCTACAAGACTGAGGGACTGATTACCTTATCACCCACTGTCTTCTACAAGACTGAGGGGACTGATTACCTTATCTCCCACTGTCTTCTACAAGACTGAGGGACTGATTACCTTATCTCCCACTGTCTTCTACAAGACTGAGGGACTGATTACCTTATCACCCACTGTCTTCTACAAGACTGCCAGGTGTTGTACAGGTGTCTTTTAATCATCAATAACGACACACAGGTGTAGAACTTGTAACAGCCGGTGTACAGCCGCAGCAAGCAGGAACGAGGCTGCTACTATATCTTGCCGTCCCCTAGGCCTATCCGAACTCCAGTGATGGCCAGATTGCAAGTACTGCTGCAACAACATGCAAGGAACCTATAGTGACATAAAAACTGACGGTGATAACAACGAAATGGCTGTCTGCCGAGGAGAGACAGACACCTAGCAACATCTGTTGTTGGGGCAATGTATGAATTCCCTACTGTGTTTGTTAACCGGTGGCCTGGTGGCTAAAGCTCCCGCTTCACACACGGAGGGCCCGGGTTCGATTCCCGGCGGGTGGAAACATTTGACACGTTTCCTTACACCTGTTGTCCTGTTCACCTAGCAGCAAATAGGTACCTGGGTGTTAGTGGACTGGTGTGGGTCGCATCCTGGGGGACAAGATTAAGGACCACAATGGAAATAAGTTAGACAGTCCTCGATGACGCACTGACTTTCTTGGGTTATCCTGGGTGGCTAACCCTCCGGGGTTAAAAATCCAAACGAAATCTTATCTTATCTTAACTGCTCATTATTCTGTAATTTGTCTATGATTGTAATCATGTTATAACGTTTATCATTCATTACCTCTGTAACTAGTTCAGCTATCATAACTTTGAGGCCCAGTCCCTGGACCCATTATGTACCTCTGTAATCTTTTGACTACCGCCCACAGGATGGGTATGTGGTAACTACCGCCCACAGGATGGGTATGTGGTGACTACCGCCCACAGGATGGGTATGTGGTGACTACCGCCCACAGGATGGGTATGTGGTGACTACCGCCCACAGGATGGGTATGTGGTGACTACCGCCCACAGGATGGGTATGTGGTGACTACCACCCACAGGATGGGTATGTGGTGACTACCGCCCACAGGATGGGTATGTGGTGACTACCGCCCACAGGATGGGTATGTGGTGACTACCGCCCACAGGATGGGTATGTGGTGACTACCGCCCACAGGATGGGTATGTGGTGACTACCGCCCACAGGATGGGTATGTGGTGACTACCGCCCACAGGATGGGTATGTGGTGACTACCGCCCACAGGATGGGTATGTGGTGACTACCGCCCACAGGATGGGTATGTGGTGACTACCGCCCACAGGATGGGTATGTGGTGACTACCGACCACAGGATGGGTATGTGGTGACTACCGCCCACAGGATGGGTATGTGGTGACTACCACCCACAGGATGGGTATGTGGTGACTACCGCCCACAGGATGGGTATGTGGTGACTACCGCCCACAGGATGGGTATGTGGTGACTACCGCCCACAGGATGGGTATGTGGTGACTACCGCCCACAGGATGGGTATGTGGTGACTACCGACCACAGGATGGGTATGTGGTGACTACCACCCACAGGATGGGTATGTGGTGACTACCGCCCACAGGATGGGTATGTGGTGACTACCGCCCACAGGATGGGTATGTGGTGACTACCACCCACAGGATGGGTATGTGGTGACTACCGCCCACAGGATGGGTATGTGGTGACTACCGCCCACAGGATGGGTATGTGGTGACTACCGCCCACAGGATGGGTATGTGGTGACTACCGCCCACAGGATGGGTATGTGGTGACTACCACCCACAGGATGGGTATGTGGTGACTACCGCCCACAGGATGGGTATGTGGCGACTACCGCCCACAGGATGGGTATGTGGTGACTACCGCCCACAGGATGGGTATGGGGTGACTACCGCCCACAGGATGAGTATGTGGTGACTACCGCCCACAGGATGGGTATGTGGCGACTACCGCCCACAGGATGGGTATGTGGTGACTACCGCCCACAGGATGGGTATGGGGTGACTACCGCCCACAGGATGAGTATGTGGTGACTACCGCCCACAGGATGGGTATGTGGTGACTACCGCCCACAGGATGGGTATGGGGTGACTACCGCCCACAGGATGGGTATGTGGTTACTACCGCCCACAGGATGGGTATGGGGTGACTCCCGCCCACAGGATGGGTATGTGGTGACTACCCCCCACAGGATGAGTATGGGGTGACTACCGCCCACAGGATGGGTATGTGGTGACTACCACCCACAGGATGGGTATGTGGTGACTACCGCCCACAGGATGGGTATGTGGCGACTACCGCCCACAGGATGGGTATGTGGTGACTACCGCCCACAGGATGGGTATGTGGTGACTACCGCCCATAGGATGGGTATGTGGTGACTACCGCCCACAGGATGGGTATGTGGTGACTACCGCCCATAGGATGGGTATGTGGTGACTACCGCCCATAGGATGGGTATGTGGTGACTACCGCCCACAGGATGGGTATGTGGTGACTACCGCCCATAGGATGGGTATGTGGTGACTACCGCCCATAGGATGGGTATGTGGTGACTACCGCCCACAGGATGGGTATGTGGTGACTACCGCCCATAGGATGGGTATGTGGTGACTACCGCCCACAGGATGGGTATGTGGTGACTACCGCCCATAGGATGGGTATGTGGTGACTACCGCCCATAGGATGGGTATGTGGTGACTACCGCCCATAGGATGGGTATGTGGTGACTACCGCCCACAGGATGGGTATGTGGTGACTACCGCCCATAGGATGGGTATGTGGTGACTACCGCCCATAGGATGGGTATGTGGTGACTACCGCCCACAGGATGGGTATGGGGTGACTACCGCCCACAGGATGGGTATGGGGTGACTACCGCCCACAGGATGGGTATGGGGTGACTACCACCCACAGGATGGGTATGGGGTGACTACCGCCCACAGGATGGGTATGGGGTGACTACCGTCCACAGGATGGGTATGGGGTGACTACCGCCCACAGGATGGGTATGGAGTGACTACCGCCCACAGGATGTGTATGGGGTGACTACCGCCCACAGGATGGGTATGGGGTGACTACCGCACACAGGATGGGTATGGGGTGACTACCGCCCACAGGATGGGTATGGGGTGACTACCGCCCACAGGATGGGTATGGGGTGACTACCGCCCACAGGATGGGTATGGGGTGACTACCGCCCACAGGATGGGTATGTGGTGACTACCGCCCACAGGATGGGTATGTGGTGACTACCGCCCACAGGATGGGTATGGGGTGACTACCGCCCACAGGATGGGTATGTGGTGACTACCACCCACAGGATGGGTATGTGGTGACTACCGCCCACAGGATGGGTATGTGGTGACTACCGCCCACAGGATGGGTATGTGGTGACTACCACCCACAGGATGGGTATGTGGTGGCTACCGCCCACAGGATGGGTATGTGGTGACTACCGCCCACAGGATGGGTATGGGGTGACTACCGCCCACAGGATGGGTATGTGGTGACTACCGCCCACAGGATGGGTATGGGGTGACTACCGCCCACAGGATGGGTATGGGGTGACTACCGCCCACAGGATGGGTATGGGATGACTACCGCCCACAGGATGGGTATGGGGTGACTACCGCCCACAGGATGGGTATGTGGTGACTACCGCCCACAGGATGGGTATGGGGTGACTACCGCCCACAGGATGGGTATGGGGTGACTACCGCCCACAGGATGGGTATGGGGTGACTACCGCCCCCTGGATGGGTATGGGGTGACTACCGCCCACAGGATGGGTATGTGGTGACTACCGCCCACAGGATGGGTATGGGGTGACTACCGCCCACAGGATGGGTATGTGGTGACTACCGCCCACAGGATGGGTATGGGGTGACTACCGCCCACAGGATGGGTATGTGGTGACTACCGCCCACAGGATGGGTATGGGGTGACTACCGCCCACAGGATGGGTATGGGGTGACTACCGCCCACAGGATGGGTATGGGGTGACTACCGCCCACAGGATGGGTATGTGGTGACTACCGCCCACAGGATGGGTATGGGGTGACTACCGTCCACAGGATGGGTATGGGGTGACTACCGCCAACAGGATGGGTATGGGGTGACTACGACTCGCAGGATGGTTATGGGGTGACTACCACCCACAGGATAGGTGTGGTGTGACTACCACACACATTATGGGTATGGGGTGACTACTGCTTACATGATGGGTTTGGGGTAACTACCGAACAAAAGATGTGTATGGGGTGACTTCCGCCCACATGATGGGTATGGGGTGACTACCACCCACAGGATGTATATTGGGTGACTACCGTCCACAGGATGTGAATGGGGTGACTACAGCCCACAGGATGGGTATGGGGTGACTACCGCCCACAGGATGGGTATGGGATGACTACCGCCCACAGGATGGGTATGGTGTGACTACCGCCCACAGGATGGGTATGGGGTGACTACCGCCCACAGGATGGGTATGGGGTGACTACCGCCCACAGGATGGGTATGGGATGACTACCGCCCACAGGATGGGTATGGTGTGACTTCCGCCCACAGGATGGGTTTGAAGTGACTTCCACCCACAGGTTGGGTGTGGGGTGACTACCGCCCACAGGATGGGGATGGGGTGACTAACGCCCTCAGGATGGGTATTGATTGACTACCACCCACAGAATGCGTGTTGTGTGACTACCGCCCATAGGATGGGTATGGTGTGACTACCGCCCACTGGATGGGTATTGGGTGACTACCACCCACAGGATGGGTATTAGGTGACTACCACCCACAGTATGGGTATGTGATGACTACCGCCCACAGGATGGGTATGGTGTGACTACCGCCCACAGGATGGGTATGTGATGACTACCGCCCACAGGATGGGTATGGGGTGACTACCACCCACAGGATGGGTATGGGGTGACTACCACCCACAGGATGGGTATGGGGTGACTACCACCCACAGGATGGGTATGGGGTGACTACCACCCACAGGATGGGTATGGGGTGACTACCGCCCACAGGATGGGTATGGGGTGACTACCGCCCACAGGATGGGTATGGGGTGACTACCACCCACAGGATGGGTATGGGGTGACTACCACCCACATGATGGGTATGGGGTGACTACCGCCCACAGGATGGGTATGGGGTGACTACCGCCCACAGGATGGGTATGGGGTGACTACCACCCACAGGATGGGTATGGGGTGACTACCGCCCACAGGATGGGTATGGTGTGACTACCACCCACAGGATGGGTATGGGGTGACTACCACCCACAGGATGGGTATGGGGTGACTACCACCCACAGGATGGGTATGGGGTGACTACCGCCCACAGGATGGGTATGGGGTGACTACCACCCACAGGATGGGTATGGGGTGACTACCACCCACAGGATGGGTATGGGGTGACTACCACCCACAGGATGGGTATGGGGTGACTACCACCCACAGGATGGGTATGGGGTGACTACCACCCACAGGATGGGTATGGGGTGCATAATAAACATATTAAACTAACTAACTGACAACGAAATGGACTAAATATGACAAAAGTGGAACCGGCATTCAAGTACCAGACGTGAACCAGACATGACACGTTTTCCACTACAGTGAAATAACTGACCTACATATCAACTGCACCAGTGTTCAACGGGAAGACAACATGGCAGAAAACCTGATCAACTAAACTCCAAGGAAATGACAGGTCTGTAGGACTTTTTTCCTCAGTGCCAAACAAGGAAAAGAATTGAGCCTTTAAACATGGCTGACCGGCATCCAAACAACAGCTACTGCCAGACGTACAACTAGCGAAGTGAAATTCTCATCTTTACTGACGTTCAACTGTTGACAGTAGCATCATATCTGTACCACCATCATATCACCTGTACCAGTACTAACGAGAGGGAAACACAGGAGACATCGTCAAATCAACAGTACAAAACTCCAAGGTTATAGGACGGATATCCCTCAGTGTCAGTCGTGAGAAAGACGTGAATAGTTAAACAGTCAAGGTTAAGTTAAACAGTCAAGGTTAAGTTAAACAGTCAAGGTTAAGTTAAACAGTCAAGGTTAAGTTAAACAGTCAAGGTTAAGTTAAACAGTCAAGGTTAAGTTAAACAGTCAAGGTTAAGTTAAACAGTCAAGGTTAAGTTAAACAGTCAAGGTTAAGTTAAACAGTCAAGGTTAATGTTTTAGTAGCTGACCTATATTCAGCTGACCAGTGTACAGTGAGAGAATCATAGCAGAAAACGCCAAATATATCTATAAACTCAAGGAAAGTCAGGTTGTAGGTGGTGTTTATTTCCCTTAGTGGTATAAACCTTGGTAATAAATACCGACAAGTTGGTTTAGAAAGACACGTAAGCAAACACTATGGCATATTAGAAAACGTTTCGGTCCTGGGACCTTCATCACATACCTCTGTATGTTAGAAGTGATCAAGGTCCCAGGACCGAAACGTTTTCTAATATGCCTTAGTGTTTGCTTACGTGTCTTTCTAAACCAACTTCCCTCAGTGTTGTAAAAATGGCTGAGTCAGCAGACCAGGTCAGGCAGTCAACACCACACAACCCACGATAAATGGAATTGAGGGGGATTTGGAAGGATAAAACCATGGATTAAACCTTTGTGGTCTACCAGAATGGAATGGAGTTAGAAGTTAATTGGTGAAGTCAGATTGTGAAGTGAGATGGGAAGGGGAGTGTGTAATAAGGGGTTAACTGTAAGGGTTTTTTGAAGTTAAGGGAAAAGTGAGCAGTGAAGAGGGTTTTGAAGAGGAAATTTTACTAGTAATTCAGTGGTGATTGCTAAAGCAGATACTAAGTGTACTAGGGACTGGAAAAGAGAAATAAATATTATTGTATATGAGTAAAAGAGAGAAGAGTGAAAATGGCAGGCATTAGGGGGGTACAGGCTGCCATAATGGCAGGCATTAGGGGGGTACAGGCTGCCATAATGGCAGGCATTAGGGGGGTACAGGCTGCCATAATGGCAGGCATTAGGGGGGTACAGGCTGCCATAATGGCAGGCATTAGGGGGTACAGGCTGCCATAATGGCAGGCATTAGGGGGGTACAGGCTGCCATAATTATATTTATATTTCTTCTTCAATTCCACGAAGAAAGAAATCAGTCATGGGGGCTGGAAAAGGTGAATGGAGTAACAGCGCCCTGGACAGTAAAAGCCCAACAGTTGCCATCCTACCAGAAAAGTAAACCTCACTATCGCTGCAAGGTATGGCAACACCGCATACCCAAACAAAAACAGTGGCACACAGCTCTTATTGTAGCGCTCTTAAGTGGTGATATCCAAATTAATCCAGGACCTCAAACTATTGTGCAGAGGCAAAACAGACAGATAAATGACGGCGATAATGACGGTCTAGTAGCTAGGGATGATAACCTTAACTCCATATGTAATGCATACATAGGTCAATGTGAGACAATACAGCCACTATTATCTCAAACACTACCAAACAGATGCATACACTGTACTAAAGTACGCATGAAAAACAGAAAAGACACCTTATGTAAAATGTGTAAGTGGTGGGTGCATGATGGATGTATGTACAATTATAACAACGGTGCCAGAATTCATTTTGTGTGTAACAAATGCACTTTGGCACAGTTACCCTTTAGCAGTGATGACATTGATTTACCTAATTTTAATACAAATGACCCATTGCCATATATTGATGATTATGATTGTTTTATGAAAACAGGCCTTCACTTTATTCATGTCAATGCAAGATCATTTCTTCCTAAATTGGCAGAGATTAGGATTCTAGCTAACAAAATTAGGGCGGCAGTTATAACCATCTCTGAATCTTGGTTGGATGATACGGTGACTGACGACGAGGTCAAAATAGAAGGTTACAATATAAAACGCTTAGATAGGAACAGAAAGGGTGGTGGAGTATGTGCCTACATTAGAAATAACTTAGCTTACAGCCCAAGACCTGATTTAAATAACAATAAACTGGAGATTCTATGGTTTGAAGTGCTGCTTCCCAAGACCAAACCCATCTTAGTAGGAACTAGTTACCGCCCTCCTACCCAGGACCAGTTCTTAGAAGACTTTTCCAGAGTCTTGTCCGGAGTTGAAAACAATTATGACTGGACAGAGATAACAAGTTGCACGGACGTAAACGATGCCTGGGAAAAATTCAAAACAATGTTCACTACCATCCTTGATAATATTGCACCAGTTAAAGAGGTTAGGATTAAACGAAGAACTGAACCCTGGATGAATACTGAGATATTAGATAATATGAAATTCAGAGACCAGCTGCTATATTTTGCCACCGAAGTGGCTAGTTTATTGTGCACCCCATATCCATCCTGTGGACGGTAGCACAAGAGCATATGGATACACAAAAGGCCTAGGAACTAGGCCCCAAAGGGTTAACAGGAATACATATGGATTTATATCTACATATCTATAGTTCACTTATCTGTTACAAGCAAATTTAGGAAATTTACTTAGTATATCTGGTATCTTTTCATTAATAAGATATCTTGACATGTCACATAGGTTATTATACTGTCTGTCTCTGTATTCCTCAATAAGTGGACAATTAAGCACATAGTGTTCAAGAGAGTGACCATGTGCCTGATCACATAATTTACATTTAGTTTGATCATCATCTGTGTGAGAGACCAGCTGCTAAAAAGATTTAAAGCAAACATACAGGATATTGCAGCACTAAATGAATTCCAAAGGTGAGGAACAGAGTACAGAGGCTTATAAAAGGAGCAAAGGCAAAGCACTATTGCACGAAAATTGAAGAGTATAAGCATAACCCCAGAAAGCTCTGGCAACAACTAAAACATTTGGGGTATAGCCATACCTGGAGTTTACCTGGAGAGAGTTCCGGGGGTCAACGCCCCCGCGGCCCAGTCTGTGACAAGGCTTCCTGGTGGATCAGAGCCTGATCAACCAGGCTGTTGCTGCTGGCTGCACGCAAACCAACGTACGAGCCACAGCCCGGCTGATCAGGAACTGACTTTAGGTGCTTGTCCAGTGCCAGCTTGAAGACTGCCAGGGGTCTGTTGGTAATCCCCCTTATGTATGCTGGGAGGCAGTTGAACAGTCTCGGGCCCCTGACACTTATTGTATGGTCTCTTAACGTGCTAGTGACACCCCTGCTTTTCACTGGGGGGGATGTTGCATCGTCTGCCAAGTCTTTTGCTTTCGTAGTGAGTGATTTTCGTGTGCAAGTTCGGTACTAGTCCCTCTAGGATTTTCCAGGTGTATATAATCATGTATCTCTCCCTCCTGCGTTCCAGGGAATACAGGTTTAGGAACCTCAAGCGCTCCCAGTAATTGAGGTGTTTTATCTCCGTTATGCGCGCCGTGAAAGTTCTCTGTACATTCTCTAGGTCGGCAATTTCACCTGCCTTGAAAGGTGCTGTTAGTGTGCAGCAATATTCCAGCCTAGATAGAACAAGTGACCTGAAGAGTGTCATCATGGGCTTGGCCTCCCTAGTTTTGAAGGTTCTCATTATCCATCCTGTCATTTTTCTAGCAGATGCGATTGATACAGTGTTATGGTCCTTGAAGGTGAGATCCTCCGACATGATCACTCCCAGGTCTTTGACGTTGGTGTTTCGCTCTATTTTGTGGCCAGAATTTGTTTTGTACTCTGATGAAGATTTAATTTCCTCATGTTTACCATATCTGAGTAATTGAAATTTCTCATCGTTGAACTTCATATTGTTTTCTGCAGCCCACTGAAAGATTTGGTTGATGTCCGCCTGGAGCCTTGCAGAGTCTGCAATGGAAGACACTGTCATGCAGATTCGGGTGTCATCTGCAAAGGAAGACACGGTGCTGTGGCTGACATCCTTGTCTATGTCGGATATGAGGATGAGGAACAAGATGGGAGCGAGTACTGTGCCTTGTGGAACAGAGCTTTTCACCGTAGCTGCCTCGGACTTTACTCTGTTGACGACTACTCTCTGTGTTCTGTTAGTGAGGAAATTATAGATCCATCGACAGACTTTTCCTGTTATTCCTTTAGCACGCATTTTGTGCGCTATTACGCCATGGTCACACTTGTCGAAGGCTTTTGCAAAGTCTGTATATATTACATCTGCATTCTTTTTGTCTTGTAGTGCATTTAGGACCTTGTCGTAGTGATCCAATAGTTGAGACAGACAGGAGCGACCTGTTCTAAACCCATGTTGCCCTGGGTTGTGTAACTGATGGGTTTCTAGATGGGTGGTGATCTTGCTTCTTAGGACCCTTTCAAAGATTTTTATGATATGGGATGTTAGTGCTATCGGTCTGTAGTTCTTTGCTGTTGCTTTACTGCCCCCTTTGTGGAGTGGGGCTATGTCTGTTGTTTTTAGTAACTGTGGGACGACCCCCGTGTCCATGCTCCCTCTCCATAGGATGGAAAAGGCTCGTGATAGGGGCTTCTTGCAGTTCTTGATGAACACAGAGTTCCATGAGTCTGGCCCTGAGGCAGAGTGCATGGGCATGTCATTTATCGCCTGTTCGAAGTCATTTGGCGTCAGGATAACATCGGATAGGCTTGTGTTAATCAAATTTTGTGGCTCTCTCATAAAAAATTCATTTTGATCTTCGACTCTCAGTCTGGTTAGCGGCTTGCTAAAAACTGAGTCATATTGGGACTTGAGTAGCTCACTCATTTCCTTGTTGTCATCTGTGTAGGACCCATCTTGTTTAAGTAGGGGCCCAATACTGGACGTTGTTCTCGATTTTGATTTGGCATAGGAGAAGAAATACTTTGGGTTTCTTTCGATTTCATTTATGACTTTTAGTTCTTCCCGCGATTCCTGACCCCTAAAGGATTGACTTAAGAAATCGTAATGACACGATTGCAAATAAACCATACCCCCGGCCGGGATTGAACCCGCGACGGGCTGGAGTTTTGAGACTCTATGACAGCGGGTTCAATCCCGGCCGGGGGTATGGTCCCTAAAGGATTCTTTTAGCTTAAGTTCGATGCTTGCTATTTCTCTGACCAGTGTCTCCCTACGCATTTCAGATATATTGACCTCTTTTAGCCGCTCTGTTATTCTTTTCCGTCGCCTGTAAAGGGAGCGCCTGTCTCTCTGTATTTTACATCTACTCCTTTTTCTTAGAGGAATAAGGTAAAAGGACCCCAATGGAAATAAGTCACTCAGTCTGACTTTTTTGGGTTATCCCAGGTTCTCTACACATATGCTGCTATGTATGATAATTCTATGTAACTGTATTCGTGTATACCTAGATAAACTTACTTACTTACATATTTTTTCTTCAAATATAATGATCCTGACGCCAAATAACTTCGAACAGGCGATAAATGACATGCCCATGCACTCTGCCCCAGGGCCAGACTCATGGAACTCTGTGTTCATCAAGAACTGCAAGAAGCCCCTATCACGAGCCTTTTCCATCCAATGGAGAGGGAGCATGGACACGGGGTTCGTCCCACAGTTACTAAAAACAACAGACATAGCCCCACTCCACAAAGGGGGCAGTAAAGCAACAGCAAAGAACTACAGACCAATAGCACTAACATCCCATATCATAAAAATCTTTGAAAGAGTCCTAAGAAGCAAGATCACAACCCATCTAGAAACCCATCAGTTACACAACCCAGGGCAACATGGGTTTAGAACAGGTCGCTCCTGTCTGTCTCAACTATTGGATCACTACGACAAGGTCCTAAATGCACTACAAGACAAAAAGAATGCAGATGTAATATATACAGACTTTGCAAAAGCCTTCGACAAGTGTGACCATGGCGTAATAGCGCACAAAATGCGTGCTAAAGGAATAACAGGAAAAGTCGGTCGATGGATCTATAATTTCCTCACTAACAGAACACAGAGAGTAGTCGTCAACAGAGTAAAGTCCGAGGCAGCTACGGTGAAAAGCTCTGTTCCACAAGGCACAGTACTCGCTCCCATCTTGTTCCTCATCCTCATATCCGACATAGACAAGGATGTCAGCCACAGCACCGTGTCTTCCTTTGCAGATGACACCCGAATCTGCATGACAGTGTCTTCCATTGCAGACACTGCAAAGCTCCAGGCGGACATCAACCAAATCTTTCAGTGGGCTGCAGAAAACAATATGAAGTTCAACGATGAGAAATTTCAATTACTCAGATATGGTAAACACGAGGAAATTAAAACTTCATCAGAGTACAAAACAAATTCTGGCCACAAAATAGAGCGAAACACCAACTTCAAAGACCTGGGAGTGATCATGTCGGAGGATCTCACCTTCAAGGACCATAACATTGTATCAATCGCATCTGCTAGAAAAATGACAGGATGGATAATGAGAACCTTCAAAACTAGGGAGGCCAAGCCCATGATGACACTCTTCAGGTCACTTGTTCTATCTAGGCTGGAATATTGCTGCACACTAACAGCACCTTTCAAGGCAAGAGAAATTGCTGACCTAGAAAATGTACAGAGAACTTTCACGGCGCGCATAACGGAGATAAAACACCTCAATTACTGGGAGCGCTTGAGGTTCCTAAACCTGTATTCCCTGGAACGCAGGAGGGAGAAATACATGATTACATACACCTGGAAAATCCTAGAGGGACTAGTACCGAACTTGCACACGAAAATCACTCACTACGAAAGCAAAAGACTTGGCAGACGATGCAACATCCCCCCAATGAAAAGCAGGGGTGTCACTAGCACGTTAAGAGACCATACAATAAGTGTCAGGGGACCGAGACTGTTCAACTGCCTCCCAGCATACATAAGGGGGATTACCAACAGACCCCTGGCAGTCTTCAAGCTGGCACTGGGCAAGCACCTAAAGTCGGTTCCTGACCAGCCGGGCTGTGGCTCGTACGTTGGTTTGCGTTTAGCCAGCAGCAACAGCCTGGATGATCAGGCTCTGATCCACCAGGAGGCCTGGTCACAGACCGGGCCGCGGGGGCGTTGACCCCCGGAACTCTCTCCAGGTAAACTCCAGGTAAAACCTATACACAAGAGGTTATCACAGAGTCGAGTGTTATCAAAGAGGTTATCAGAGTCGAGTGTTATCATGGACAAACAGGAATTAAACACCATAAATACAGTGTAAGATAACAGTATCTTAAGCCTTTTACTTCTCTCCTGCGTCATTCACGTTAATAATTCAACGTCATTCAACGTGCAGGTGAAGGTACTGTCTTAGTGTGAGGGGACGTACAAACAGCAGCAGCCATGTCTTCAAGACTCCTGGTTGTCTTCAAGACTCATGGCTGTCTTCAAGACTCATGGTTGTCTTCAAGACTCATGGTTGTCTTCAAGACTCCTGGCTGTCTTCAAGACTCATGGTTGTCTTCAAGACTCATGGTTGTCTTCAAGACTCATGGTTGTCTTCAAGACTCATGGTTGTCTTCAAGACTCATGGTTGTCTTCAAGACTCCTGGTTGTCTTCAAGACTCATGGCTGTCTTCAAGACTCATGGTTGTCTTCAAGACTCCTGGCTGTCTTCAAGACTCTTGGTTGTCTTCAAGACTCCTGGTTGTCTTCAAGACTCATGGTTGTCTTCAAGACTCCTGGCTGTCTTCAAGACTCATGGTTGTCTTCAAGACTCCTGGCTGTCTTCAAGACTCATGGTTGTCTTCAAGACTCATGGTTGTCTTCAAGACTCATGGTTGTCTTCAAGACTCATGGTTGTCTTCAAGACTCATGGCTGTCTTCAAGACTCATGGTTGTCTTCAAGACTCATGGTTGTCTTCAAGACTCCTGGCTGTCTTCAAGACTCATGGTTGTCTTCAAGACTCATGGTTGTCTTCAAGACTCATGGTTGTCTTCAAGACTCATGGTTGTCTTCAAGACTCATGGCTGTCTTCAAGACTCATGGTTGTCTTCAAGACTCCTGGCTGTCTTCAAGACTCATGGTTGTCTTCAAGACTCATGGTTGTCTTCAAGACTCATGGTTGTCTTCAAGACTCCTGGCTGTCTTCAAGACTCATGGTTGTCTTCAAGACTCATGGTTGTCTTCAAGACCCATGGCTGTCTTCAAGACTCTTGGTTGTCTTCAAGACTCCTGGCTGTCTTCAAGACTCCTAGTTGTCTTCAAGACTCCTGGTTGTCTTCAAGACTCCTGGTTGTCTTCAAGACTCCTGGCTGTCTTCTAGACTCCTAGCTGTCTTCAAGACTCCTGGTTGTCTTCAAGACTCCTGGTTGTCTTCAAGACCCCTGGTTGTCTTCAAGACTCCTGGCTGTCTTCAAGACTCCTAGTTGCGAACATTAAAATGGTATAAAATACCGACAGGTTGTTAGGTAAGACACATATGCAACAGTTAGGTATCTTTATTTCGAAACGTTTCGCCTACACAGTAGGCTTCTTCAGTCGAGTACAGAAAAGTTGATAGAAGCAGAAGATACTTGAAGACGATGTAATCAGTCCATCACCCTTAAAGTTTTGAGGTGGTCAGACTGAGGGACTGACCACCTCAAAACTTTAAGGGTGATGGACTGATTACATCGTCTTCAAGTATCTTCTGCTTCTATCAACTTTTCTGTACTTGACTGAAGAAGCCTACTGTGTAGGCGAAACGTTTCGAAATAAAGATACCTAACTGTTGCATATGTGTCTTACCTAACACTCCTAGTTGTCTTCAAGACTCCTAGTTGTCTTCAAGACCCCTGGTTGTCTTCAAGACCCCTGGTTGTCTTCAAGACTCCTGGTTGTCTTCAAGACCCCTGGTTGTCTTCAAGACCCCTGGTTGTCTTCAAGACTCCTGGTGGTCTTCAAGACCCCTGGTTGTCTTCAAGACTCCTGGTTGTCTTCAAGACCCCTGGTTGTCTTCAAGACTCCTGGTTGTCTTCAAGACCCCTGGTTGTCTTCAAGACCCCTAGCTGTCTTCAAGACTCCTGGTTGTCTTCAAGACTCCCAAGTTGTCTTCAAGACCCCTAGTTGTCTTCAAGACTCCTAGTTGTCTTCAAGACTCCTAGTTGTCTTCAAGACCCCTGGTTGTCTTCAAGACCCCTGGTTGTCTTCAAGACTCCCGGTTGTCTTCAAGACCCCTGGTTGTCTTCAAGACTCCTGGTTGTCTTCAAGACCCCTGGTTGTCTTCAAGACCCCTGGTTGTCTTCAAGACCCCTTGTTGTCTTCAAGACCCCTGGTTATCTTCAAGACCCCTTGTTGTCAAGACTCCCTAGTTGTCTTCAAGACCCCTAGTTGTCTTCAAGACCCCTAGTTGTCTTCAAGACCCCTAGTTGTCTTCAAGACCCCTAGTTGTCTTCAAGACTCCCTAGGTCTCTTCAAGACTCCTAGTTGTCTTCAAGACCCCTAGTTGTCTTCAAGACTCCCTAGTTGTCTTCAAGACCCCTAGTTGTCTTCAAGACCCCTGGTTGTCTTCAAGACCCCTACTTGTCTTCAAGACCCCTGGTTGTCTTCAAGACCCCTGGTTGTCTTCAAGAGCCCTAGTTGTCTTCAAGACCCCTAGTTGTCTTCAAGACTCCCTAGTTGTCTTCAAGACCCCTAGTTGTCTTCAAGACTCCCTAGTTGTCTTTAAGACCCCTGGTTGTCTTCAAGACCCCTTGTTGTCTTCAAGACCTCTGGTTGTCTTCAAGACCATTGGTTGTCTTCAAGACCTCTTGTTGTCTTCAAGACCCCTGGTTGTCTTCAAGACCCCTGGTTGTCTTCAAGACCTCTTGTTGTCTTCAAGACCTCTGGTTGTCTTCAAGACCCCTAGTTGTCTTCAAGACCCCTGGTTGTCTTCAAGACCCCTAGTTGTCTTCAAGACCCCTAGTTGTCTTCAAGACTCCCTAGTTGTCTTCAAGACTCCTGGTTGTCTTCAAGACCCCTGGTTGTCTTCAAGACCCCTGGTTGTCTTCAAGACTCCTGGTTGTCTTCAAGACCCCTGGTTGTCTTCAAGACCCCTGGTTGTCTTCAAAACCCCTGGTTGTCTTCAAGACCCCTGGTGGTCTTCAAGACCCCTGGTGGTCTTCAAGACCCCTGGTTGTCTTCAAGACCCCTAGTTGTCTTCAAGACCCCTAGTTGTCTTCAAGACTCCCTAGTTGTCTTCAAGACTCCTGGTTGTCTTCAAGACCCCTGGTTGTCTTCAAGACCCCTGGTTGTCTTCAAGACTCCTGGTTGTCTTCAAGACCCCTGGTTGTCTTCAAGACCCCTGGTTGTCTTCAAGACCCCTGGTTGTCTTCAAGACCCCTGGTTGTCTTCAAGACCCCTGGTTGTCTTCAAAACCCCTGGTTGTCTTCAAGACCCCTGGTTGTCTTCAAGACCCCTGGTTGTCTTCAAGACCCCTAGTTGTCTTCAAGACCCCTAGTTGTCTTCAAGACTCCCTAGTTGTCTTCAAGACTCCTGGTTGTCTTCAAGACCCCTGGTTGTCTTCAAGACCCCTAGTTGTCTTCAAGACTCCTGGTTGTCTTCAAGACCCCTGGTGGTCTTCAAGACCCCTGGTGGTCTTCAAGACCCCTGGTTGTCTTCAAGACCCCTGGTTGTCTTCAAAACCCCTGGTTATCTTCAAGACCCCTGGTTGTCTTCAAGACCCCTGGTTGTCTTCAAGACCCCTGGTGGTCTTCAAAACCCCTGGTTGTCTTCAAAACCCCTGGTTGTCTTCAAGACCCCTGGTTGTCTTCAAGACCCCTGGTTGTCTTCAAAACCCCTGGTTGTCTTCAAGACCCCTGGTGGTCTTCAAGACCCCTGGTTGTCTTCAAGACCCCTGGTTGTCTTCAAAACCCCTGGTTGTCTTCAAGACCCCTGGTGGTCTTCAAGACCCCTGGTGGTCTTCAAGACCCCTCGTTGTCTTCAAGACTCCTGGTGGTCTTCAAGACCCCTGGTGGTCTTCAAGACCCCTGGTTGTCTTCAAGACCCCTGGTGGTCTTCAAGACTCCTTGTTGTCTTCAAGACCCCTACTTGTCTTCAAGACCCCTGGTTGTCTTCAAGACCCCTGGTTGTCTTCAAGAGCCCTAGTTGTCTTCAAGACCCCTAGTTGTCTTCAAGACTCCCTAGTTGTCTTCAAGACCCCTAGTTGTCTTCAAGACTCCCTAGTTGTCTTCAAGACCCCTGGTTGTCTTCAAGACCCCTTGTTGTCTTCAAGACCTCTGGTTGTCTTCAAGACCATTGGTTGTCTTCAAGACCTCTTGTTGTCTTCAAGACCCCTGGTTGTCTTCAAGACCCCTTGTTGTCTTCAAGACCCCTGGTTGTCTTCAAGACCTCTTGTTTTCTTCAAGACCTCTGGTTGTCTTCAAGACCCCTAGTTGTCTTCAAGACCCCTGGTTGTCTTCAAGACCCCTAGTTGTCTTCAAGACCCCTAGTTGTCTTCAAGACTCCCTAGTTGTCTTCAAGACTCCTGGTTGTCTTCAAGACCCCTGGTTGTCTTCAAGACCCCTGGTTGTCTTCAAGACTCCTGGTTGTCTTCAAGACCCCTGGTTGTCTTCAAGACCCCTGGTTGTCTTCAAGACCCCTGGTTGTCTTCAAGACCCCTGGTGGTCTTCAAGACCCCTGGTGGTCTTCAAGACCCCTGGTTGTCTTCAAGACCCCTAGTTGTCTTCAAGACCCCTAGTTGTCTTCAAGACTCCCTAGTTGTCTTCAAGACTCCTGGTTGTTTTCAAGACCCCTGGTTGTCTTCAAGACCCCTGGTTGTCTTCAAGACTCCTGGTTGTCTTCAAGACCCCTGGTTGTCTTCAAGACCCCTGGTTGTCTTCAAGACCCCTGGTTGTCTTCAAGACCCCTGGTGGTCTTCAAGACCCCTGGTTGTCTTCAAGACCCCTGGTTGTCTTCAAGACCCCTGGTTGTCTTCAAAACCCCTGGTTGTCTTCAAGACCCCTGGTGGTCTTCAAGACCCCTGGTTGTCTTCAAGACCCCTGGTTGTCTTCAAAACCCCTGGTTGTCTTCAAGACCCCTGGTGGTCTTCAAGACCCCTGGTGGTCTTCAAGACCCCTGGTTGTCTTCAAGACTCCTGGTGGTCTTCAAGACCCCTGGTGGTCTTCAAGACCCCTGGTTGTCTTCAAGACCCCTGGTGGTCTTCAAGACCCCTGGTTGTCTTCAAGACTCCTGGTGGTCTTCAAGACCCCTGGTTGTCTTCAAGACCCCTGGTGGTCTTCAAGACCCCTGGTTGTCTTCAAGACCCCTGGTGGTCTTCAAGACCCCTGGTGGTCTTCAAGACCCCTGGTGGTCTTCAAGACCCCTGGTGGTCTTCAAGACCCCTGGTTGTCTTCAAGACCTCTGGTGGTCTTCAAGACCCCTGGTGGTCTTCAAGACCCCTGGTTGTCTTCGAGACCCCTGGTGGTCTTCAAGACCCCTGGTTGTCTTCAAGACCCCTGGTGGTCTTCAAGACCCCTGGTTTAATAAGTAGTATAATGACTATAAATATTCTTCTATAGATGAATTCTTATTGACTTCATAATAATTTGAATTTCACATTTTAATGTTGTTAAGGGACACAAATATTAAACCATAAATAAAGAGATAATTGTTAAATTCTTAACAATTTGTTATTTTTTTTAGTAACAAATGTGAGAGTCATGGTCCTGGCCACAACTTTATGTTGTGTCCGGTCATTAAGTTTTATACCCGTTAAAAACACACTTTCAACTTATTTAAGTCATAAAGTTCCCTTATCCAAGTTATAAAACTTTATTTTCTCTCTCATTCGGGGTAAAATTCCCCTTAAAAACACGTCAAATACGAGAGAAAAGAGAGAAAATAAGAAGAGTAAGTTGTAGTGTACCTTAATAAGGTGATCAAGATGGCGGGCGTCAGACTCCTGCTGACAGTGTTATCGACCAAGGTGTCATGTCGCAGCTTTAGCTGGTATATACCTGCTTCATCCAGGTGAAGGTCAGAGTAGTGATGTTCACAGGTATTAAGGTGCACTAACACAACAAGCTGTAGTTATCACTGGTGCTCTCACACGCTATTAACCTTCTGGTCTGTATTAACCCTTATTTAACATCGTAATTAGTACTAATTACCCATTTTAACAACTTAACAACCACTTAATAACATGTACTGGCACGAATTTTTACAAATAATTTTTTTTTTCGATTTTTAATTAATTTTTTTTAACCCCAATAGAAATAGTCGCTTATTTTTTTTTTATCATTAATTCAGTACAAAATTCTAGTGATCTTGCCCCTTAGGATTTAGCGCTTCCCAGTGGAAGTAATCAGGTACCCCAGTGGTAGTAATCAGGGACCCCAGTGGTAGTAATCAGGGACCCCAGTGGTAGTAATCAGGGACCCCAGTGGTAGTAATCAGGGACCCCAGGGGAAGTAATCAGGTACCCCAGTGGAAGTAATCAGGGACCCCAGTGGTAGTAATCAGGGACCCCAGTGGTAGTAATCAGGGACCCCAGTGGAAGTAATCAGGGACCCCAGTGGTAGTAATCAGGTACCCCAGTGGTAGTAATCAGGTACCCCAGGGGAAGTAATCAGGTACCCCAGTGGAAGTAATCAGGGACCCCAGTGGAAGTAATCAGGGACCCCAGTGGTAGTAATCATGGACCCCAGTGGTAGTAATCATGGACCCCAGTGGTAGTAATCATGGACCCCAGTGGTAGTAATCAGGGACCCCAGTGGAAGTAATCAGGGACCCCAGTGGAAGTAATCAGGGACCCCAGTGGTAGTAATCATGGACCCCAGTGGTAGTAATCATGGACCCCAGTGGTAGTAATCAGGGACCCCAGTGGAAGTAATCAGGGACCCCAGTGGAAGTAATCAGGGACCCCAGTGGTAGTAATCATGGACCCCAGTGGTAGTAATCATGGACCCCAGTGGTAGTAATCATGGACCCCAGTGGTAGTAATCATGGACCCCAGTGGTAGTACTCATGGACCCCAGTGGAAGTAATCAGGGACCCCAGTGGAAGTAATCAGGGACCCCAGTGGTAGTAATCAGGGACCCCAGTGGAAGTAATCAGGGACCCCAGTGGAAGTAATCAGGGACCCCAGTGGTAGTAATCAGGGACCCCAGTGGAAGTAATCAGGGACCCCAGTGGTAGTAATCATGGACCCCAGTGGTAGTAATCAGGGTCCCCAGTGGAAGTAATCAGGGACCCCAGTGGAAGTAATCAGGGACCCCAGTGGTAGTAATCATGGACCCCAGTGGTAGTAATCAGGGTCCCCAGTGGAAGTAATCAGGGACCCCAGTGGTAGTAATCATGGACCCCAGTGGTAGTAATCAGGGACCCCAGTGGAAGTAATCAGGGACCCCAGTGGAAGTAATCAGGTACCCCAGTGGTAGTAATCAGGTACCCCAGTGGTAGTAATCAGGGACCCCAGTGGAAGTAATCAGGGACCCCAGTGGTAGTAATCAGGGACCCCAGTGGAAGTAATCAGGGACCCCAGTGGAAGTAATCAGGGACCCCAGTGGAAGTAATCAGGGACCCCAGTGGTAGTAATCAGGTACCCCAGTGGTAGTAATCAGGGACCCCAGTGGTAGTAATCAGGGACCCCAGTGGAAGTAATCAGGGACCCCAGTGGAAGTAATCAGGGACCCCAGGGGAAGTAATCAGGGACCCCAGGGGAAGTAATCAGGGACCCCAGTGGAAGTAATCAGGGACCCCAGTGGAAGTAATCAGGGACCCCAGTGGAAGTAATCAGGTACCCCAGTGGAAGTAATCAGGGACCCCAGTGGAAATAATCAGGTACCCCAGTGGAAATAATCAGGGACCCCAGTGGAAGTAATCAGGGACCCCAGTGGAAGTAATCAGGTCCCCCAGTGGAAATAATCATGTACCCCAGTGGAAGTAATCAGGGACCCCAGTGGAAGTAATCAGGGACCCCAGGGGAAGTAATCAGGTACCCCAGGGGAAGTAATCAGGTACCCCAGTGGAAGTAATCAGGTACCCTAGTGGATGTAATAAGGTACCCCAGTGGAAGTAATTAGGTACCCCAGTGGAAGTAATCAGGGACCCCAGGGGAAGTAATCAGGTACCTCAGTGGAAGTAATCAGGGACCCCAGTGGAAGTAATCAGGTACCCCAGTGGAAGTAATCAGGTACCCCAGTGGAAGTAATCAGGTACCCCAGTGGATGTAATAAGGTACCCCAGTGGAAGTAATTAGGTACCCCAGTGGAAGTAATCAGGGACCCCAGGGGAAGTAATCAGGTACCTCAGTGGAAGTAATCAGGGACCCCAGTGGAAGTAATCAGGTACCCCAGTGGAAGTAATCAGGTACCCCAGTGGAAGTAATCAGGTACCCCAGTGGATGTAATAAGGTACCCCAGGGGAAGTAATCAGGTACCCCAGTGGAAGTAATCAGGGACCCCAGTGGAAGTAATCAGGTACCCCAGTGGAAGTAATCAGGTACCCCAGTGGTAGTAATCAGGTACCCGAGTGGAAGTAATCAGGTACCCGAGTGGAAGTAATCAGGTACCCGAGTGGAAGTAATCAGGGACCCCAGGGGAAGTAATCAGGTCCCTGTAATCAGGGACCCCAGTGGAAGTAATCAGGGACTCCAGGGAAAGTAATCAGGTACCCCAGTGGAAGTAATCAGGGACCCCAGTGGAAGTAATCAGGGACCCCAGGGGAAGTAATCAGGGACCCCTGGGGAAGTAATCAGGGGCCCCAGGGGAAGTAATCAGGGGCCCCAGGGGAAGTAATCAGGGACCCCAGGGGAAGTAATCAGGGACCCCAGTGGAAGTAATCAGGGACCCCAGTGGAAGTAATCAGGGACCCCAGGGGAAGTAATCAGAGACCCCAGTGGAAGTAATCAGGGACCCCAGTGGAAGTAATCAGGGACCCCAGGGGAAGTAATCAGGGACCCCAGTGGAAGTAATCAGGGACCCCAGGGGAAGTAATCAGGGACCCCAGGGGAAGTAATCAGGGACCCCAGTGGAAGTAATCAGGGACCCCAGGGGAAGTAATCAGGGACCCCAGGGGAAGTAATCAGGGACCCCAGGGGAAGTAACCGTAGAAGCCTTCAAGAGGAAACTGGACAAGTATCTTCACCAGGTGCCAGATCAACCAGGCTGTGACGAATGTGTGGCACAGCGGGCCCTCCAGCAACAACAGCCTGGTTGACCAGGCAAGCACCAGACGAGCCTGGCCCATGGCTGGGCTCCGAGAGTAGTGAAACTCTCGAAACTCTTCAAAGGTAAAGGTATACCCCAATGGAAATGAGTCACTTCGACTTTTGTTTTTTTTTCCTGGTGGGCAGTTTACGTTATACACTTTTGTATCATGGTATAATATTATTATACACAATACAGGCCCCAATACAGGCCTCTATATGATAATTGTAATTATGCGTACCTGTGGCTAATTGAACCTAATTACTCACTCCCTAGGATAAATACACGAAGGGTAAACAAGTGGCCAAATGACCGACAATCGCGTTTACCGGACTCGAACCCTGGGCATCCCAGCCGAGGGTTTGAAGGACCAGTATGCAGATGGCATCGCTGCTAAGCTCTGGGAACTCTACATTGGCGACAAGAATAAAAGAACCGACATTTATCGCAATTTCATCATTAATCTGCTGAGGGACAAGAATTGTCATAGCATCCTGGATGTTGCTTGTGGCACTGGGTAAGCAGCATTCAAGTCTTCTCTAAACAGGTTTCAAGTCTTCTCTAAACAGGTTTCAAGTCTTCTCTAAACAGGTTTCAAGTCTTCTTTAAACAGATTTCAAATCTTCCTTAAACAAATAACCCGCACGCAGGAGAACGAAATTTCTGGTGACTTTTCTGTCTGACTCGGACCATTAACTAGTCATTTCTGACAATGTTTCAGTCCAGGTTGGACCAAAACATCACCGCAGATTACCAATAGACCCCTGGCTGTCTTCAAGAAGGCACTGGACAGGCACGTAAAGTGCCTGGGCTGTGGTTTGTACGTCAGGTTGCATGCGGCCAACAGTAACAGCCTGGTTGATCAGGCCTTGATCCACCATAAGTTTTTTTTTCTCCTATGTGTGGGTTATTTGTGTATTGATAAATGAGATGTGCAACATTTGGGTATCTTTAATCTGGAAATGTGTCACCACTGCGGCTTCTTCAGTCCAGAGAAAAGCAGAAAATGACGAGGAGTTTGAGGTAATCAATTCCAGAATAAAGATACCCAACTGTCTCTTGTATCAACTTGTCAGTTTTCTAAATTGTTTAGCCCTCAAGGAAGGTTCCTTGATGCTGATGAGGGGCTCTTGATCTAGGGAATTGGATCCATGGTCCAGTTCTCTGAATTAAGCCTGAATACCTTCCATCCCCCCCCCCCCCCCACAGGCGTTTGTGTATTCCAGTCTCGGCATTGTGCCTTCTTATTTTTTTTAAACGTCTGTTCAGTGTTAATATTTTTCTGAGATACTTATGCATGAGTGGCATCATCCCGGGCGGGCGGACACCACTCGTGCATATGTATGATTTCTGGGTGGAGGTACGAAATCCAGACCGAAATTTCGCCCAAAAAAGTGTTCTAAATCCGAATTGTACGATATTCAGACCGTACAAAACTGGAGTTCCACCGTATATTGCTCCAAGAATTTTTTTTAAGTAAATCTATAACCTTGTGTATGGTTGAGAGATGCTCGTTACAGAGCACCTGGAGGCTCGGTAATGATAAAATACCTAACTAAAAATAGAGGTTATAATCATCTAATGGGTGTAATTGTAACGATATTTTTTAAGTGGTGGAGAGGGAAGCTAGTGGAATTCCTCAGTCAGATGACCAAAAGCTCCAGATGTGGGTCATCATGCGACTAAGACCCGCATCAGGAAACACTTGTCCTCTTTCCTGACAACCCTGAGTAAGCTTTAATGATAATTATTATAATACAGTGGACCCCCAGTTTACAATATTTTTTCATTCCAGAAGTATGTTCAGGTGCCAGTACTGACCAAATTAGTTCCCATAAGGAATATTGTGAATTAGATTAGTCCATTTCAGACCCCCAAACATACACGTACAAATGCACTTACATAAATACACTTACATAATTGGTCGCATTGGGAGGTGATCGTAAAGCGGGGGTCCACTGTATTGTATATATAAATGAATCATCACAATTTTAGCCTTGAAATCAAATACTAACTACAGCCTCTCCTCACTTAACGACAGAGTTATGTTCCCAAGACCACATCGGTAAGCAAATTTGTCGCTACGTGAGGATCATACTATACTGGTAGTGGGTTTGCGTTGACTATACGTATTTGATATTGTATTAACGTCACCTTTGCACCATTTATAACATTTCTGGTATATTTTTAAATGTTTGTACAGCAGTGTACTGTATATTGTAATAAACAGAATAGAGGAAATCAGCTCTGGTATACATTATTTAGGCATGTATGCTGGTCAGAGAGCTCGTCGTAAGTCCAAGGTGTCGGTAAAATGAGTACGTCGCTAAGTAAGGAGAGGCTGTACTGTACATCTATGCTGTTCAGTTTCTTGATAGTTTTATTTTCTCTCTTGATGATGTTGAAGGGCTCTTGATCCAAGGAATTGGATAGATCCCTTCCTTAAATCTGATTACCTCCCATTCCCCAGGATGCAGTAAACCCTATGGGTATACTGCACCCCTATGCAGTAAACCCTGTGGGCTTACTGCACCCCTATGTGGTAAACCCTGTGGGCTTACTGCACCCCTATGTGGTAAACCCTGTGGGCTTACTGCACCCCTATGTGGTAAACCCTGTGGGCTTACTGCACCCCTATGTGGTAAACCCTGTGGGCTTACTGCACCCTTATGTGGTAAACCCTGTGGGCTTACTGCACCCTTATGTGGTAAACCCTGTGGGCTTACTGCACCCTTATGTGGTAAACCCTGTGGGCTTACTGCACCCTTATGTGGTAAACCCTGTGGGCTTACCGCACCCCATGACTATTAATAATTATAGTTAGTTAATAATTATAGTATTTTGTTGTGATATGGTAGCGTGGATAGTATAATGCTGCTGGAGGAAGGTTTTCAAGTGACCAGTGTTGATCTCTCTGACAAAATGTTGAAGTACGCCCTCAAGACTCGCTGGAGAAGACGCAAAGAGACGGCTTTTGATAACTGGGGTGAGTTAATTATCGAAGAGTCAGTAAATAATAAAATCTTTTATTTCTTCAAAAGTGTACATAGAAGTTACTGTTAAAATTACAATTCATTTGGTAACAGTGTCAATAAAAAATATTTTCGACAGTGGTCCCATCTTTTAGTTTTTTAAAAACAGACATAGGAGTTACAGTTGTTAGAACTGCAATTAATTTGGCAACAGTTTCAATACATTTTTTTTTTTCAACACATTGGCTGTCTCCCATCAAGGCAGGGTGACCAAAAAAAAAAATGGTTTTAACATGTACTAATTCTTACAGAAGGGGTTACTAGCCTCTTGCTCCATTTTAGTCAGTGCTGATAGCGACAACTTTCTCATTTAGCTAAAACCCGATGGAGTCAGAAATTACTGGTATTACATGCCCAGTCTTATCTGGTGACAAACATTTACAAGTAACGGAACCCCAAGTGACCACCTCATCTTCCCTTATCATTAAAAATTAATGTTTTCAAGATTACATTCCTAAGATGCCACTGTTTACTGATAAGATGCTGCTACGTTATAGCATGTCAAGATACTTTATAATGTATTGTCATTAATGAATTATAAGTGCGCAATATTTTATCCAAGCCAAGTTTTGCACTGCACTGTAATGTTATGACATTTAGTGCTATTATGATTATTATTACTATTTTAATACGCTGACTGGAATCCACTGAGCATGGGTAACCTAAAAAGAAAAACGAAAGTTTCTCTCTAACTTTAGTATGGTATATAGAAGGGGTTACTAGCCTCTTTATCCGGCATTTTAGTCGCCTCTTACAACACGCATGACTTATGGAGGAAGAATTCAGTTCCAGTTCCCCATGGAGATAAGAGGAAATAAACAAGAACAAGAACTAGTAAGAAAATAGAAGAAAACCCCGAGGTGTGTGTATATATATGCTTGTACATGTATGTGTAGTGTGACCTGAGTGTAAGTAGAAGTAGAAAGATGTACCTGAAATCTTGCATGTTTATGAGACAGAAAAAAGACACCAGCAATCCTATCATCATGTAAAACAATTACAGGTTTTCGTTTTATTCACTTGGCAGGACGGTAGTACCTCCCTGGGCAGTTGTTGCCTACCAACCTACTACATATTATTATTATTATTATTATTATTATTATTATTATTATTATTATTATACAAAACTTAGTTACTTGAAGATGGCAGTTCTTTTCTTCAACCATTCCAGGCATTATCTTTATTAATTTTCAACTTGCTGACCATCTCCCACCAAGGTAGGATGACCCAGATAATAAGACATTCACCATCATTCAGTACCTGTCTTACCAGAAGTGCACAGACTTTACAATTCAAATTAGTCTCCAGATTGCACATCCCCGCCCGTCCTTCAATGTGCAGGCACTGTACTTTCTACCTTCAAGAATCTCAAGTCCAGTTAAGCTTTATTCTGAATCCCTTCATAAATGTTACCTTGCACACACACCAGTAACATGTCAGCCCATGAGAAACATTTGTCTCCACAAACACACTCTCTCTCTCTCTCTCATCTATCTTGCTATCCATCCTTCCATTCCTGGTTTACACATGACTCAAGAAATCGTAATGACACGATTGCAAATAAACCATACCCCCGGCCGGGATTGAACCCGCGGTCATAGTCATAGAGACTCTATGACCGCGGGTTCAATCCCAGCCGGGGGTATGGCTGGTTTACACATGTTTTGGTTACATTATTCTGTTGCAGTAACCCCTCCTCCTTCCTCACCTATTTGAATTATACTTTGTGTAAGCCCATACTTGATTTCTACACTCTGACTTCTGTGTATAATACATACTGTATTCCCACTACACAATGCGCTCTGATATGAGAGTTCCACTGCCTCTAGTCTCTTCCTTACTGCAATGTTTAAAACCCATGCCTCACACCCATGTCAAAATAGTAAAATTGTTTTTCTCGATAGACAAGTGATTGGCGAGTTAATTTTACGCTGTTTGCAGTGATCGAGGAAGCTAACTGGTTAACTCTTCCGGAGGACATCGAGGGTGCGGAGACTTTTGATGCTGTTGTCTGCCTGGGAAATTCTTTTGCTCATCTGCCTGACATATCTGGAGACCAGTCGGAACACAAGTAATTTTAATGTGCAATCTTGTATTCAGAACCAGTTTGTAGAAAGAAGAAGAAGAACCGGTTGATGAACAGAGTACAGTGGACCCCCAGTTAACGATATTTTTTCACTCCAGAAGTATGTTCAGGTGCCAGTACTGACCGAATTTGTTCCCATAAGGAATATTGTGAAGTAGATTAGTCCATTTCAGACCCCCAAACATACACGTACAAACGCACTTACATAAATACACTTACATGATTGGTCGCATTCGGAGGTGATCGTTATGCGGGGGTCCACTGTACTTACAAGGTGATAAATGAGACACTTGTGTAACATTTAGGTATCTGTACTGTGGAAGTGTTTTGTCAGCCAGTGGCTTCTTCAGTCCAATTTGGAAAAAGGTGGGAGATGAGTTTGAAGTAATCAGTCCCTCAGCTTGGAGTATGTCTTCAGTTTATCAAGACTGTTGGACTGAATACATACACTCCAGGCTGAGGGACTGATTACTTCACCCTCCTCATCTTCCACCTTTTTCCAAATTGGACTGAAGAAGCCACTGGCTGGTGGAATGTTTTCAGAATAAAGATACCGAAATGTTGGACAAGTCTTACATTTATTCATATACTCTTAAGTTTTTCAGCACAGTATTCAAGTACATAGTTACTGCTAGGTGAACAGTGACAGCAGGCATAAGGTGACTAACACCCAGGTACCTACTTGTAGATGAATGGCTCAGAGAACCGACAAGTTGATAAATTAGACACACATGCAACACTTGGGAATCTTCATTGAGATACCCAAGTGTTGCATATGTGTGTAATTTATCAGGTACCTACTTGCTAGGTGAACAGTGACAGCAAGTGTAAGGAAACATACCCAATGGTACCACCAAGCCAGGGAATTGAACCACAGTTATTATTGAACATTGACAGGCGTTCAATATACTTCAGTTACCCATATATACTGATGTTCCAGATTAGCCCTGAAGAATTTCGCCCAGATGGTGAAGCCAGGAGGGATCCTGGTTATTGATCACCGTAATTACGACTACATCATAGACTCTGGGTCAGCGCCTTCTCACAACATATACTATAATGTAAGTTGTTTGTTTTTTGTAATACATTGGCTACTTCCTCCCAAGGCAGGGTGACCAAAAGAGAAGAATCAAAAGTGTTTCTTCTCTATATTTAGTAATTAATGTAAGTTTTGTAATGCATTTCAATGAGAGACGGCTGATGTGCTGAAAATTTTTTTATTTATGCCTCATTTATTCCATTGTTCTGCCACTCAGGGAGGGAAAGTCTTATTATTATTATTTAAACATTGCTTTTTTTCTCAGCTTGTAACTATGGTCTCTTATTCCTGCTGTTGATGGCTGTTATGCTTTTGTTTTCAAGGTGTTGCACTGTACTTGATAATTTTATTTAAATGTGAAGTGTAAACAACAATAGTTCTGAATGACAATAGTTCTGGATAGTACGGAGTTAACAATAGCTGATGATGAATTAAGATTTTAGGCCCAACTACTTTATAATTTTGTATCATAACAGGTATAACTTCACAGATGACGCATCAGGAGAGGAACCTTTTAACAATGTTTTGGTCCATCGTTTGGTCACATCATAATGGTCCAGGACAGACCAGAATGTTAGAGTAAAATTCTTCGAAGTTTGTTACTTGTGAATTGTCGCTGCTATTGTAATGTGACTTTATTTTCCATAACGTCATGTAATTTAATAATTATTTTTTTCAGAGTGAGCACATTCAAGATATTAAAACGTCTGTGTTATATATTAATGGAAAGCCATCTCTAGTGACGCTAGATTATTTAATGGATGTTAAGACTGCATCTCGTGACGAAACCGACTCGGATTTCTCCAAGAAGGGAAGAGTGGAGGGCCCTACTAGAAGGTGAGCGTCCTTAACTTACAAGGAAATATAGGTGCTCCTCAACTTACGATGGTGTTACGTACCGACGAACCCATCGGAAGTTGAATACGAGTACGATGTGGTAAATGTATAAGTAAATAACTGCTGTCAATAAATAAGTAAATAATTAATTACTCTAAATACCAGTACAGGTGGTTCTTGACTTACGACCCCTCAGGGAAGGTTCCTTGATGCTGGTGAGGGGCTCTTGATCTAGGGAATTGGATCTGTGCTCCAGTTCCCTGAATTGAGTCTGAATACCTTCCATCCCCCCCCCCTTCCCTACAGGCGTTGTATAATCCCTATGGGTTTAGCGCTCCCCCATAATTATAGTAGTAGTTGACTTACGACAGTGTTACACTACAATGATACTATTGTAAGTCGAATACGTATAAATAGGGGTAAATAAAACTGCCACTGAATGAGTACGGTGGTACCTCGGAATATAAACTTAATTCGTTCCACAAAGATGTTCAAGTACCAATACCGAACGAATTTGTCCCCATAAGGTATTATGTAAATTAGATTAATCCGTTTCAGACCCCCAAAAATATACTTACAAAAGCACTTGCATAAATACTCTTACATAATTATTCGAGTTTTGAGCTGTTTGTATCCAGAGGTACCACTGTAAACTGTAAATAAATAATTACTGTAAATACCAGTACAGGTGGTCCTTAACTTACGATGGTTTACATTCCAGTGATCCCATTGTAAGTCGAATATAAATAGGGGTAAATAAAACTGCCACTGAATAAGTAAATAATTACTGTAACTAAATACCAGTATTGAAAAGTAAATAAATGAATCAGAGTTAAGTACTTGTTACCTTCATGTTGAGTAATTATCTAACGCTTCATCTCCAAAGTAATTGCTGCCGCACCGCCGTAATGTTGAAATACCGTAACTCAAACCATAAATTGAGGAGCACCTGTTAATATTACAGTTGTACATAGAACAGGTATTGAAGGATTTTTTTTACTGTGTTGCAAAGGCAATCTGGTATTAAAAATTGAGATATTATAAATTAAACTCATTATGATTGCTCTGTGGAAAGAATTAGTATAAAAAAAATCAAGAAAACATATTTATGCTGTCTTTTTATTTATTCATTGCTGCATACATAGTAAAATTAAAATTAAAAAAATAATATAAGGTCAGATGGGTCCAGTACAGGTGAGCCTAGAGACATCATCATCATAATAATAATAATAATAATAATACTGGTCTGCAGTGTTCAAATTATCACAGTTTTTTTGTAACGTACAAAAATATTGCCGAAAAATTTTGCTTAATGCTAAGTAGTTAAACGTGTTTAAACGCTCTCTTTATTTACAAGAACAAACATTTGTTCAGTATAACATTTTGTTCTTGTATATGCGCTAAATTTTAAGGAAAAGCATTTTGACGTATTTTTTTTCCTCTTGTTACAGTAATTTCCGCCTCTCGTATTTTCCTCACCGAGTCTCGAGGTTCAGCGAGCTTCTTCAGGATGCCTTCGGTGAGAAGGCTAAGCAGTGTGTGTATGGGGATTTTAGGCCTATTGGGGAGGTGAAAAATCCTGGATTCTTCATACATGTAGTTGAGAAGCCTATATAATGAGTTAGAAACTCAGATAACTAATCCAAAGTTGATGATTGTGATATTAATTTCAAGGTAGGTTTAGCTAATAATTTGTATGTTGCCTAAAGAAAGTAGACTTGACATCAGTAATTTGAAGACAATAGATGAATGTCATTCATGCTTTGATTTTAAGCAGTTTTGCAAATTTGTACTTAAAGTTTATTGTAGATTTGGCATTGCCTTGCAAATTACATTATATAACAGCAGCACACAAATAACCCGCACATAGAAACGACGTTTTAGCCCAACTTGGACCATTTACAAGTTAGTGTGACATGTAAATGGTCCGAGTCAAACCGAAATGTCCTCATAAGCTCCTCCGTGTGCAGGTTATTTATGTCTTGTTTCAGTCACGGTATTGTGCCTTTATGTTCTTTATCAGCAGGTTGCCAATTGCCGAAAAAAAGTGCCTAGCAAATTTCCCACGTGTTTCTGCCTTCCTTATATAAAAGCAACACCGGGTAAAATATATGCAGTATATGGCAGTCAAAATATTGTATAGGCACAAATTTTTTTTTAATTTTTAGACCCACTGTTGTAATGACTTGATGTTGAAATATACATCGTTTGTCCAGAAAATTCAGTGTTGTTGGTTAATATTTCTAAATATTAATTAATAATGCTATTAATATGTCTGTGTAATATTTTAAAGAGGCTGTTACCAATATGTAAATTACATCAACCCACAGAAATTTCTAATGTATATTTGAGTCATGTCAGAACTGTACTCTAGTTTCAAAATTAAAACTAATCAGTACTGTACTCTAGGTTGAAAATTAAAACCAGTTAGTGCTGTACTTTAAAAATTAAAACCAGTTAGTGCTGTACTTTAAAAATTAAAACCAGTTAGTGCTGTACTCTAAAAATTAAAACCAGTTATTGCTGTACTCTAAAAATTAAAACCAGTTATTGCTGTACTCTAAAAATTAAAACCAGTTAGTGCTGTACTCTAAAAATTAAAACCAGTTAGTGCTGTACTCTAAAAATTAAAACCAGTTAGTGCTGTACTCTAAAAATTAAAACCAGTTAGTGCTGTACTCTAAAAATTAATACCAGTTAGTGCTGTACTCTAAAAATTAAAACCAGTTAGTGCTGTACTCTAAAAATTAATACCAGTTAGTGCTGTACTCCAAAAATTAAAACCAGTTAGTGCTGTACTCTAAAAATTAAAACCAGTAATTTCTAGGTTTACATGTTGGTTCAACTGCCATAGTAAAAAAATAACACTTTTGTCTTGAGGAAAAACTAAGTGTATATGGAGGCTGTTACATTTTGAATCTTACCCCAAATTAACTTGGCTAATCTTGCGTACAACTATTAGCACAGCTCAATGTTTGTCAACGATTCGCATGCTGATTTAGCGAAGCCAAATATTTGCTTTCTGCTTTCACAACCAGAAATGTTGGCTGAAGGTGTATGGCAGACGTGTGTGGACAAACATATGTGTATGCACCGAGTGTCTTTAAATACCATTAGTGCTTAATTTTGATGGTATTAATTTAAATACGGTTGCATTAAGCCACAGAATGGGTGGGGATCGAACTCATGGCAAGGGAGTCCATGGATGACTCTTATTGTAGCCGAGTGGCCCAGTTGTTAACACACTGGTCAGGAATTTGAGAACTTGTTTGCCGTGGTTTCAGTCCCCGCTCGTTCAGTGGTTTCTTTGCAATCGTGATACGATTACGTTCTTAAAAAGGTCTACTTAGAGCAGAGTCTGCATGAAGACTTGTTCAGTATACTAGTATCTTTGTTCACAAATAACACTGCCTTGCAAATTATGAACAAGTGTTCTGCAACACTGCAAGTGGCTGTCTTTATGGTTGATAACAATAGATAATTATGAAATAATTGAATGAAGGGTAAAAAAAATGGGTAATAGTAATATTTACTGCCGTGCAGTATAGTTCATAATGTTGATTAAAAAATGTTTATGTATTCTTAAAAGAGGAATTAAGGTCCAAAATATAAATGATTACATGTTGGTTGTCTGATATTTTTACCCCAACTTGTTCCTCATGTGTGTTGATGCACAAGTGTGTTTACAAGTTTTTGTTTGTAGATGTGTGTAAAAAAGGGGCCAAGTAGGAAATATAGAAGTTAATTTAACTTTTACATAGTTTTAATTTGTTAATTGTTTATATGAGATGTCAGCTGCAGTTTGTTTTGTTTGAAGCGGTTCATTCCAAGTGATGTCGCATTTAATATATATTTAAAACTTTATAAAATCTCCAAATTTTTTTTCTTTTTCCTTATAGAACTCTTTTTTTTTTTTTTAAACACATCAGCTAACTCGACTGATGTCGGAACACCCGTAAAAGAAGAAACACTTGTGGTGCTTCTGTCTTCACATAACTGCAACACTGATGAAAAAATTATGAGTTTTTCATCATCCTTCCATCAGTGGAGGTGCCTTGATGATGGTGAGGGGCTCTTGATCCAAGGAATTGTAGCTATCTTCTCGCTGCGTCACACCAAGTTACTACAATTTTTTAGAAATGTACAATGATGAGCGTTGACGTTGCTCGTTAGGTCAAGGTAAACTACCAGTGTGGTAAACTACCAGTGTGGTAAACTACCAGTGTGGTAAACTACCAGTGTGGTAAACTACCAGTGTGGTAAACTACCAGTGTGGTAAACTACCAGTGTGGTAAACTACCAGTGTGGTAAACTACCAGTGTGGTAAACTACCAGTGTGGTAAACTACCAGTGTGGTAAACTACCAGTGTGGTAAACTACCAGTGTGGTAAACTACCAGTGTGGTAAACTACCAGTGTGGTAAACTACCACTTCTTGCAACAGTCAATAATTGATTTAAAAGGATAAAAAAAAATACACAATAAACTTAGATCTTTAATAATTAAATATTATAATTGATAATTTATATACACGAGTAAAAAATATTTTACTGCGAGTGAGTTTTTAATTTTAAATCATCGCTGCATGACCCTTGTGGGTTTAGCGGAGTTCTTCTTGTGAAGGGCTCTTGATCTCAGGAATAGAAGCTGCCCTATCATTTCTTTTAGCAACATTAATTATTTTAATTTTTCCGGCACTGTATGACCCTACAGGTTTAGCGCTTTCGTGTAATTTTGATAAATCAATCACTGATGCCTTATAACTTCTTGGGTGACAATCATAACTAGGCGCTAAACCCACAAGGGTTGTACAATCACAATACACATCTCACACTGCCATACAGGTTTAGCACACGTCTCGCACATCAATGACGCTGATGTTATTTTGGGCGCCTGTTTGGTTTATTTTTGGCTGGTTTAGTGCGCTGAGAGTCATCATTGTCTTCGTTGCTCTGAAATAAAAAAAAATAGGTCTAAATACAGCCTCTCGTCACTTAGCGACGTACTCATTTACCAACGACTCGGACTTACGACAGCCTCTCTGACCAGTATGCATACCTAAATAATGTATTGTATTTCGCGGCTTATTAGATGCATTTTTTTTCTCCACAAAATATCTCCAAAAACCTGCCTGTGTCCTATAAACTGGAGGTCAGTGATGGGAGCTATAAGCACGGGGTGTGGGGTGGGCTGAAGCTCTCCCAGTTACGTCCGATGCCGAGCCATTGAAACTAAAACAAGTCTTATGAGCCACAAAATACGGTATATTAGAGCTGATTTCCTCTCTTCGGTTTATTACAATATACAGTAAACTACTGTATAAACATTTAAAAATATACCAGAAATGTTATAAATGGTGATTATAAATGTTATAAATCATACTTATGTGTACCTAGGCCTAAATACACTTAATCTGCTAGCTCTCATACTCCCACACTTGACTCCCCCACACACTCAAATCTCACTCATTCAAAGGAGTCGGAAACTTGCAATGCCAGTTGATGAAGGTCGAGAGGTGGGACCAGGAGCTAGAACTTAACTCTCAGAAACAATCAATGAATTAAGGATACCCACATACCCCCTGGCTGTTTTTAGGACCCCTGGTTGTCTTCAAAGAGGGAGCTGGGGGACACACGCAGTACCTGACCAGCCGGGCTGTGCTTCCTACATTGATCCCATGTATCAGAAATCTTCCCTATGAGGATAGACTGAGGGCCCTGAATCTGCACTCTCTCGAAAGGCGTAGAATTAGGGGGGATATGATCGAGGTGTATAAATGGAAAACAGGAATAAATAAAGGGGATGTAAATAGTGTGCTGAAAATTTCCAGCCAAAACAGGACTCGCAGCAATGGTTTCAAGTTGGAAAAATTCAGATTCAGGAAGGATATAGGAAAGCACTGGTTTGGTAATAGAGTTGTGGATGAGTGGAACAAACTCCCGAGTACAGTTATTGAGGCTAAAACGTTGTGTAGTTTTAAAAATAGATTAGATAAATACATGAGTGGGTGTGGGTGGGTGTGAGTTGGACCTGACTAGCTTGTGCTGCTGGGTCTGGTGCAGTGCTCCATCCTTGAGTGGGGATGACCAGACTGGGTGGGTCATTGGTCTAATCCGGAGGGGGGACATGGACCTGCTCCGCATGGGTCAGTAGGCCTGTTGCAGTGTTCCTTCTGCAGGTTGATCAGGTCCTGATTCACCACTAGGGATGATCATGGACCGGCCTGCAGAGGTCTTGATCCCCGGAACAACCTCCAGATATACTCCAGGTATACTCCAGGATACCAACAATAAGATGAGTCACTAGAGGGATACACTACCTAACAACAGCTCTAATCTTCACATCTTTACTTAGAGGATTGTTAGGAGATTTAGCTTAAAGCTAAGACGGTGTCACAAAAGCCACAGTGGTGGTGATGGAATAATAAAATATTAGTGTACAGTATACAAAACACTTAACTGGGTGTAGCTAATAAATCTATAATTGTTTAATAAGTGCTTTACCTGGAGTATATCTGGAGAGAGTTCTGGGGGTCAACGCCCCCATGGTCTGGTCTGTAACCAGGCCTCGTGGTGGACCAGGGCCTGATCAACCGGGCTGTTACTGCATTTGTGACATACTGAATATCATGTCCAGAAAATATACTGAAAGACAATGGTCAATGCATGATATCACAGCTTCACTATCTTCATCAACATTTAACAGTTCCTTAAGTTACTCCCTCCATCTCCCCATCTAATAACTCTCCTCTTCTATTTTTAACTGTCAAGTCTATTCATTCTTAAGGCTTTGTCAACTTATTAATCTCACTCCAAAACTTTCTCTTATGTTTGTTACTGAGTTTTAAGTTTGAGAAAGACCTGCCTGGTATGGGCCATCGGCTTGCTACCGTGTTCCTCCTTTTTTTTTCTTAAACACACTGGCTGTCTCCCCCGAGGTAGGGTGACCCGAAAGAGAAACACTTCCACCATCATTCACATTATCACTGTCTTGCCAGAGGAGCACAGATACGACAGTTTAGACGTCCCTCCAAACAGTAAATATCCCAAACCCCTCCTTTAAAGTGCAGGCATTGTACTTCCCACCTCCAGGACTCAAGTCCAGCTAACCGGTTTCCCTGAATCCCTTCAGAATGTTATTACCTTGCTGTAGGAACACATACCTGTTGTTTCCATTCTCGTTGTAGTTCTGCCAACATTTTAGGAGAGAGGAGGCCTTGTGTTAAGAGTCGGTCCGCAAGACTACCGTTAGAGAAGATCCTCTTGTTCATCTTGCTGGAAGTTTTCTTTTGTCTGGCTGCGGCTTGAGGTAAGTCCTCCGAGTCCTCCAGTGTAAGTTTGCGACCTGCAATGATCATGCCATTAAATTAATTTTCTTAACACATTAGTTGTTTCTCACTGAGGCAGGGTGACCCAAAAAAGAAAAAAACGCCTTTATCATCATTCACCCCATCATTGTCTTGCCAGAGTGACACCTACGCTACAGTTCAAAACTGCAATGTATCCCTGTCTCTCAGA
>NW_027198089.1:0-49638 GCF_038502225.1 Cherax quadricarinatus
ATTATTATTATTATTATTATTATTATTATTATTATTATTATTATTATTATTATTATTATTATTATTATTATTATTATTATTATTATTATTATTATTATTATTATTATTATTATTATTATTATTATTATTATTATTATTATTATTATTATTATTATTATTATTATTATTATTATTATTATTATTATTATTATTATTATTATTATTATTATTATTATTATTATTATTATTATTATTATTATTATTATTATTATTATTATTATTATTATTATTATTATTATTATTATTATTATTATTATTATTATTATTATTTATTATTATTATTATTATTATTATTATTATTATTATTATTATTATTATTATTATTATTATTATTATTATTATTATTATTATTATTATTATTATTATTATTATTATTATTATTATTATTATTATTTATTATTATTATTATTATTATTATTATTATTATTATTATTATTATTATTATTATTATTTATTATTTATTATTATTATTATTATTATTATTATTATTATTATTATTATTATTATTATTATTATTAGTATTATTATTATTATTATTATTATTATTATTATTATTATTATTATTATTATTATTATTATTATTATTATTATTATTATTATTATTATTATTATTATTATTATTATTATTATTATTATTATTATTATTATTATTATTATTATTATTATTATTATTATTATTATTATTATTATTATTATTATTATTATTATTATTAATTATTATTATTATTATTATTATTATTATTATTATTATTATTATTATTATTATTATTATTATTATTATTATTTATTATTATTATTACTGTTATTAATACTTTTACTTCAAAACTATAGTTGATGGAGAAGCGCTAAACCAGTAGGAGTCTCTGCAGCACCTGTGGAATGGCAGGTAACTAGGTTTGATCCAAGGAGAGGAAGTATAACCCAAATATTACTCTGATGTTTCTCGTGCCTAAATTAGGACCCACAGGATGGTAGTACTTCCCTGGGTGGTTGCTGTCTACCAACCTACTACCACAGGACGGTAGTACCACCCTGGGTGGTTGCTGTCTACCAACCTACTACCACAGGACGGTAGTACCACCCTGGGTGGTTGCTGTCTACCAACCTACTACCACAGGATGGTAGTACCACCCTGGGTGGTTGCTGTCTACCAACCTACTACCACAGGATGGTAGTACCACCCTGGGTGGTTGCTGTCTACCAACCTACTACCACAGGATGGTAGTACCACCCTGGGTGGTTGCTGTCTACCAACCTACTACCACAGGACGGTAGTACCACCCTGGGTGGTTGCTGTCTACCAACCTACTACCACAGGACGGTAGTACTTCCCTGGGTGGTTGCTGTCTACCAACCTACTACCACAGGATGGTAGTACCACCCTGGGTGGTTGCTGTCTACCAACCTACTACCACAGGACGGTAGTACCTCCCTGGGTGGTTGCTGTCTACCAACCTACTACCACAGGATGGTAGTACCACCCTGGGTGGTTGCTGTCTACCAACCTACTACCACAGGACGGTAGTACTTCCCTGGGTGGTTGCTGTCTACCAACCTACTACCACAGGATGGTAGTACCACCCTGGGTGGTTGCTGTCTACCAACCTACTACCACAGGACGGTAGTACCACCCTGGGTGGTTGCTGTCTACCAACCTACTACCACAGGACGGTAGTACTTCCCTGGGTGGTTGTTGTCTACCAACCTACTACCACAGGACGGTAGTACCACCCTGGGTGGTTGCTGTCTACCAACCTACTACCACAGGACGGTAGTACCACCCTGGGTGGTTGCTGTCTACCAACCTACTACCACAGGACGGTAGTACCACCCTGGGTGGTTGCTGTCTACCAACCTACTACCACAGGACGGTAGTACCACCCTGGGTGGTTGTTGTCTACCAACCTACTACCACAGGACGGTAGTACCACCCTGGGTGGTTGCTGTCTACCAACCTACTACCACAGGACGGTAGTACTTCCCTGGGTGGTTGCTGTCTACCAACCTACTACCACAGGACGGTAGTACCTCCCTGGGTGGTTGCTGTCTACCAACCTACTACCACAGGATGGTAGTACCACCCTGGGTGGTTGCTGTCTACCAACCTACTACCACAGGACGGTAGTACCATCCTGGGTGGTTGCTGTCTACCAACCTACTACCACAGGACGGTAGTACCACCCTGGGTGGTTGCTGTCTACCAACCTACTACCACAGGACGGTAGTACTTCCCTGGGTGGTTGCTGTCTACCAACCTACTACCACAGGACGGTAGTACCACCCTGGGTGGTTGCTGTCTACCAACCTACTACCACAGGACGGTAATACCTCCCTGGGTGGTTGCTGTCTACCAACCTACTACCACAGGACGGTAGTACCACCCTGGGTGGTTGCTGTCTACCAACCTACTACCACAGGACGGTAGTACCACCCTGGGTGGTTGCTGTCTACCAACCTACTACCACAGGACGGTAGTACCACCCTTGGTGGTTGCTGTCTACCAACCTACTACCACAGGAAGGTAGTACCACCCTGGGTGGTTGCTGTCTACCAACCTACTACCACAGGACGGTAGTACTTCCCTGGGTGGTTGCTGTCTACCAACCTACTACCACAGGACGGTAGTACCACCCTGGGTGGTTGCTGTCTACCAACCTACTACCACAGGATGGTAGTACCACCCTGGGTGGTTGCTGTCTACCAACCTACTACCACAGGACGGTAGTACCACCCTGGGTGGTTGCTGTCTACCAACCTACTACCACAGGATGGTAGTATCACCCTGGGTGGTTGCTGTCTACCAACCTACTACCACAGGACGGTATTACTTCCCTGGGTGGTTGCTGTCTACCAACCTACTACCACAGGACGGTAGTACCACCCTGGGTGGTTGCTGTCTACCAACCTACTACCACAGGACGGTAGTACCACCCTGGGTGGTTGCTGTCTACCAACCTACTACCACAGGACGGTAGTACCACCCTGGGTGGTTGCTGTCTACCAACCTACTACCACAGGATGATAGTACCACCCTGGGTGGTTGCTGTCTACCAACCTACTACCACAGGACGGTAGTACCACCCTGGGTGGTTGCTGTCTACCAACCTACTACCACAGGATGGTAGTACTTCCCTGGGTGGTTGCTGTCTACCAACCTACTACCACAGGACGGTAGTACTACCCTGGGTGGTTGCTGTCTACCAACCTACTACCACAGGACGGTAGTACCACCCTGGGTGGTTGCTGTCTACCAACCTACTACCACAGGACGGTAGTACCACCCTGGGTGGTTGCTGTCTACCAACCTACTACCACAGGACGGTAGTACCACCCTGGGTGGTTGCTGTCTACCAACCTACTACCACAGGATGGTAGTACCACCCTGGGTGGTTGCTGTCTACCAACCTACTACCACAGGACGGTAGTACCACCCTGGGTGGTTGCTGTCTACCAACCTACTACCACAGGACGGTAGTACCACCCTGGGTGGTTGCTGTCTACCAACCTACTACCACAGGACGGTAGTACCACCCTGGGTGGTTGCTGTCTACCAACCTACTACCACAGGACGGTAGTACCACCCTGGGTGGTTGCTGTCTACCAACCTACTACCACAGGACGGTAGTACCACCCTGGGTGGTTGCTGTCTACCAACCTACTACCACAGGATGGTAGTACCACCCTGGGTGGTTGCTGTCTACCAACCTACTACCACAGGACGGTAGTACCACCCTGGGTGGTTGCTGTCTACCAACCTACTACCACAGGATGGTAGTACCACTCTGGGTGGTTGCTGTCTACCAACCTACTACCACAGGACGGTAGTACCACCCTGGGTGGTTGCTGTCTACCAACCTACTACCACAGGACGGTAGTACCACCCTGGGTGGTTGCTGTCTACCAACCTACTACCACAGGACGGTAGTACCACCCTGGGTGGTTGCTGTCTACCAACCTACTACCACAGGACGGTAGTACCTCCCTGGGTGGTTGCTGTCTACCAACCTACTACCACAGGACGGTAGTACCACCCTGGGTGGTTGCTGTCTACCAACCTACTACCACAGGACGGTAGTACCACCCTGGGTGGTTGCTGTCTACCAACCTACTACCACAGGATGGTAGTACCTCCCTGGGTGGTTGCTGTCTACCAACCTACTACCACAGGACGGTAGTACCACCCTGGGTGGTTGCTGTCTACCAACCTACTACCACAGGACGGTAGTACCTCCCTGGGTGGTTGCTGTCTACCAACCTACTACCACAGGATGGTAGTACCACCCTGGGTGGTTGCTGTCTACCAACCTACTACCACAGGATGGTAGTACCACCCTGGGTGGTTGCTGTCTACCAACCTACTACCACAGGATGGTAGTACCTCCCTGGGTGGTTGCTGTCTACCAACCTACTACCACAGGATGGTAGTACCACCCTGGGTGGTTGCTGTCTACCAACCTACTACCACAGGACGGTAGTACCACCCTGTGTGGTTGCTGTCTACCAACCTACTACCACAGGACGGTAGTACCACCCTGGGTGGTTGCTGTCTACCAACCTACTACCACAGGACGGTAGTACCTCCCTGGGTGGTTGCTGTCTACCAACCTACTACCACAGGACGGTAGTACCTCCCTGGGTGGTTGCTGTCTACCAACCTACTACCACAGGACGGTAGTACCACCCTGGGTGGTTGCTGTCTACCAACCTACTACCACAGGACGGTAGTACTTCCCTGGGTGGTTGCTGTCTACCAACCTACTACCACAGGACGGTAGTACCACCCTGGGTGGTTGCTGTCTACCAACCTACTACCACAGGACGGTAGTACCACCCTGGGTGGTTGCTGTCTACCAACCTACTACCACAGGACGGTAGTACTTCCCTGGGTGGTTGCTGTCTACCAACCTACTACCACAGGACGGTAGTACATCCCTGGGTGGTTGCTGTCTACCAACCTACTACCACAGGACGGTAGTACTTCCCTGGGTGGTTGCTGTCTACCAACCTACTACCACAGGACGGTAGTACCACCCTGGGTGGTTGCTGTCTACCAACCTACTACCACAGGACGGTAGTACTTCCCTGGGTGGTTGCTGTCTACCAACCTACTACCACAGGACGGTAGTACCACCCTGGGTGGTTGCTGTCTACCAACCTACTACCACAGGACGGTAGTACCACCCTGGGTGGTTGCTGTCTACCAACCTACTACCACAGGACGGTAGTACCACCCTGGGTGGTTGCTGTCTACCAACCTACTACCACAGGACGGTAGTACCACCCTGGGTGGTTGCTGTCTACCAACCTACTACCACAGGACGGTAGTACCACCCTGGGTGGTTGCTGTCTACCAACCTACTACCACAGGATGGTAGTACTTCCCTGGGTGGTTGCTGTCTACCAACCTACTACCACAGGACGGTAGTACCTCCCTGGGTGGTTGCTGTCTACCAACCTACTACCACAGGACGGTAGTACCACCCTGGGTGGTTGCTGTCTACCAACCTACTACCACAGGATGGTAGTACCACCCTGGGTGGTTGCTGTCTACCAACCTACTACCACAGGACGGTAGTACCTCCCTGGGTGGTTGCTGTCTACCAACCTACTACCACAGGACGGTAGTACCTCCCTGGGTGGTTGCTGTCTACCAACCTACTACCACAGGACGGTAGTACCTCCCTGGGTGGTTGCTGTCTACCAACCTACTACCACAGGACGGTAGTACCACCCTGGGTGGTTGCTGTCTACCAACCTACTACCACAGGACGGTAGTACATCCCTGGGTGGTTGCTGTCTACCAACCTACTACCACAGGACGGTAGTACCTCCCTGGGTGGTTGCTGTCTACCAACCTACTACCACAGGACGGTAGTACCTCCCTGGGTGGTTGCTGTCTACCAACCTACTACCACAGGACGGTAGTACCACCCTGGGTGGTTGTTGTCTACCAACCTACTACCACAGGACGGTAGTACCACCCTGGGTGGTTGCTGTCTACCAACCTACTACCACAGGACGGTAGTACCTCCCTGGGTGGTTGCTGTCTACCAACCTACTACCACAGGACGGTAGTACCACCCTGGGTGGTTGCTGTCTTCCAACCTACTACCACAGGATGGTAGTACCTCCCTGGGTGGTTGCTGTCTACCAACCTACTACCACAGGACGGTAGTACTTCCCTGGGTGGTTGCTGTCTACCAACCTACTACCACAGGATGGTAGTACCTCCCTGGGTGGTTGCTGTCTACCAACCTACTACCACAGGATGGTAGTACCTCCCTGGGTGGTTGCTGTCTACCAACCTACTACCACAGGATGGTAGTACCACCCTGGGTGGTTGCTGTCTACCAACCTACTACCACAGGACGGTAGTACCTCCCTGGGTGGTTGCTGTCTACCAACCTACTACCACAGGACGGTAGTACCTCCCTGGGTGGTTGCTGTCTACCAACCTACTACCACAGGATGGTAGTACTTCCCTTGGTGGTTGCTGTCTACCAACCTACTACCACAGGACGGTAGTACCTCCCTGGGTGGTTGCTGTCTACCAACCTACTACCACAGGACGGTAGTACCTCCCTGGGTGGTTGCTGTCTACCAACCTACTACCACAGGACGGTAGTACCTCCCTGGGTGGTTGCTGTCTACCAACCTACTACCACAGGACGGTAGTACCTCCCTGGGTGGTTGCTGTCTACCACCCTACTACCACAAGACGGTAGTACCTCCCTGGGTGGTTGCTGTCTACCAAACTACTACCACAGGACGGTAGTATCTCCATGGGTGGTTACTGTCTACCACCCTACTACCACAAGACGGTAGTACCTCGCTGGGTGGTTGCTGTCTACCAAACTACTACCACAGGACGGTAGTACCTCCATGGGTGGTTACTGTCTACCAACCTACTACCCCAGGACTGTAGTACCTCCCTGGGTGGTTGCTGTATACCAACCTACTACCACAGGACGGTAGTACCTCCCTGGGTGGTTGCTGTATATCAACCTACTACCACAGGACGGTAGTACCTCCCTGGGTTGTTGTCTTCTACCAACCTACTACCACAGGATGGTAGTACCTCCCTGGGTGGTTGCTGTCTACCAACCTACTACCCCAGGATGGTAGTACTTCCCTGAGTGGTTGCTGTCTACCAACCTACTACCACAGGACGGTAGTACCACCCTGGGTGGTTGCTGTCTACCAACCTACTACCACAGGACGGTAGTACCACCCTGGGTGGTTGCTGTCTACCAACCTACTACCACAGGACAGTAGTACCACCCTGGGTGGTTGCTGTCTACCAACCTACTACCACAGGACGGTAGTACCACCCTGGGTGGTTGCTGTCTACCAACCTACTACCACAGGACGGTAGTACTTCCCTGGGTGGTTGCTGTCTACTAACCTACTACCACAGGACGGTAGTACCACCCAGGGTGGTTGCTGTCTACCAACCTACTACCACAGGACGGTAGTACCACCCTGGGTGGTTGCTGTCTACCAACCTACTACCACAGGACTGTAGTACCACCCTGGGTGGTTGCTGTCTACCAGCCTACTACCACAGGACGGTAGTACTTCCCTGGGTGGTTGTTGTCTACCAACCTAATACCACAGGACGGTAGTACCACCCTGGGTGGTTGCTGTCTACCAACCTACTACCACAGGACGGTAGTACCACCCTGGGTGGTTGCTGTCTACCAACCTACTACCACAGGACGGTAGTACCACCCTGGGTGGTTGCTGTCTACCAACCTACTACCACAGGATGGTAGTACCACCCTGGGTGGTTGTTGTCTACCAACCTACTACCACAGGACGGTAGTACCACCCTGGGTGGTTGCTGTCTACCAACCTACTACCACAGGACGGTAGTACTTCCCTGGGTGGTTGCTGTCTACCAACCTACTATCACAGGACGGTAGTACCACCCTGGGTGGTTGCTGTCTACCAACCTACTACCACAGGACGGTAGTACCACCCTGGGTGGTTGCTGTCTACCAACCTGCTACCACAGGACGGTAGTACCACCCTGGGTGGTTGCTGTCTACCTACCTACTTCCACAGGATGGTAGTACCACCCTGGGTGGTTGCTGTCTACCAACCTACTACCACAGGATGGTAGTACCACCTTGGGTGGTTGCTGCCTACCAACCTACTACCACAGGACGGTAGTATCACCCTGGGTGGTTGCTGTCTACCAACCTACTACCACAGGACGGTAGTACCACCCTGGGTGGTTGCTGTCTACCAACCTACTACCACAGGACGGTAGTACTTCCCTGGGTGGTTGCTGTCTACCAACCTACTACCACAGGATGGTAGTACCACCCTGGGTGGTTGCTGTCTACCAACCTTCTACCACAGGACGGTAGTACCACACTGGGTGGTTGCTGTCTACCAACCTACTACCACAGGACGGTAGTACCACCCGGGGTGGTTGCTGTCTACCATCCTAATACCAAAGGACGGTAATACCACCCTAGGTGGTTGCTGTGTACCATCCTACTACCACATGACTGTAGTACATCCCTGGGTGGTTGCAGTCTACCAACCTACTACCACAGGACGGTAGTACCACCCTGGGTGGTTGCTGTCTACCAACCTACTACCACAGGACGGTAGTACCACCCTGGGAGGTTGCTGTCTACCAACCTACTACCACATGACGGTAGTACCACCCTGGGTGGTTGCTGTCTACCAACCTACTACCACAGGATGGTAGTACCACCCTGGGTGGTTGCTGTCTACCAACCTACTACCACAGGATGGTAGTACCACCCTGGGTGGTTGCTGTCTACCAACCTACTACCACAGGATGGTAGTACCACTCTGGGTGGTTGCTGTCTACCAACCTACTACCACAGGACGGTAGTACCACCCTGGGTGGTTGCTGTCTACCAACCTACTACCACAGGACGGTAGTACCACCCTGGGTGGTTGCTGTCTACCAACCTACTACCACAGGATGGTAATACCTCCCTGGGTGGTTGCTGTCTACCAACCTACTACCACAGGATGGTAGTACCACCCTGGGTGGTTGCTGTCTACCAACATACTACCACAGGACGGTAGTACCACCCTGGGTGGTTGCTGTCTACCAACCTAGTACCACAGGACGGTAGTACCACCCTGGGTGGTTGCTGTCTACCAACCTACTACCACGGGACGGTAGTACCACCCTGGGTGGTTGCTGTCTACCAGCCTACTACCACAGGATGGTAGTACCACCCTGGGTGGTTGCTGTCTACAAACCTACTACCACAGGAATGTAGTACCACCCTGGGTTGTTGTTGTCTACCAACCTACTACCACAGGACGGTAGTACCACCCTGGGTTGTTGCTGTCTACCAACCTACTACCACAGGACGGTAGTACCTCCCTGGGTGGTTGTTGTCTACCAACCTACTACCACAGGACGGTAGTACCTCCCTGGTTGGTTGCTGTCTACCAACCTACTACCACAGGACGGTAGTACCTCCCTGGGTGGTTGTTGTCTACCAACCTACTACCACAGGATGGTAGTACCTCCCTGGGTGGTTGCTGTCTACCAACCTACTGCCACAGGATGGTAGTACCTCCCTGAGTGGTTGCTGTCTACCAACCTAATACCACAGGATGGTAGTACCTCCCTGGGTGGTTGGTGTCTACCAACCTACTACCACAGGATGGTAGTACCTCCCTGTGTGGTTGCTGTCTACCAACCTACTACCACAGGATGGTATTACCTCCCTGGGTAGTTGTTGTCTACCACCCTAGTACAACAGGATGGTAGTACCTCCCTGGGTGGTTGCTGTCTACCAACCTACTACCACAGGATGGTAGTACCTCCCTGGGTGGTTGTTGTCTACCAACCTACTACCACAGGATGGTAGTACCTCCCTGGCTGGTTGCTGTCTACCAACCTACTACCACAGGATGGTAGTACCTCCGTGGGTGGTTGTTGTCTACCAACCTACTACCACAGGATGGTAGTACCTCCCTGGGTGGTTGCTGTCTACCAACCTACTACCACAAGATGGTAGTACCTCCCTGGGTGGTTGTTGTCTACCAACCTACTACCACAGGATGGTAGTACCTCCCTGGGTGGTTGCTGTCTACCAACCTACTACCACAGGATGGTAGTACCTCCCTGGGTGGTTGCTGTCTACCAACCTACTACCACAGGATGGTAGTACCTCCCTGGGTGGTTGTTGTCTACCAACCTACTACCACAGGATGGTAGTACCTCCCTGTGTGGTTGTTGTCTACCAACCTACTACCACAGGATGGTAGTACCTCCCCGGGTGGCTGGCGTCTACCAGCCTACTACCACAGGATGGTAGTACCTCCGTGGGTGGTTGGCGTCTACCCACCTACTATCACAGGAATGTAATAAATCTTTGGGTGGTTGCTGTCTATCAATCTACTACCACAGGATGGTAGTACTTCCCTGGGTGGTTGCTGTCTACCAACCTACTACCACAGGATGGTAGTACCTCCCTGGGTGGTTGTTGTCTACCAACCTACTACCACAGGATGGTAGTACCTCCCTGGGTGGTTGCTGTCTACCAACCTACTACCACAGGATGGTAGTACCTCCCTGGGTGGTTGTTGTCTACCAACCTACTACCACAGGATGGTAGTACCTCCCTGGGTGGTTGTTGTCTACCAACCTACTACCACAGGATGGTAGTACCTCCCTGGGTGGTTGTTGTCTACCAACCTACTACCACAGGATGGTAGTACCTCCCTGGGTGGTTGTTGTCTACCAACCTACTACCACAGGATGGTAGTACCTCCCTGGGTGGTTGTTGTCTACCAACCTACTACCACAGGATGGTAGTACCTCCCTGGGTGGTTGTTGTCTACCAACCTACTACCACAGGATGGTAGTACCTCCCTGGGTGGTTGTTGTCTACCAACCTACTACCACAGGATGGTAGTACCTCCCTGGGTGGTTGTTGTCTACCAACCTACTACCACAGGATGGTAGTACCTCCCTGGGTGGTTGTTGTCTACCAACCTACTACCACAGGATGGTAGTACCTCCCTGGGTAGTTGTTGTCTACCAACCTACTACCACAGGATGGTAGTACCTCCCTGGGTGGTTGTTGTCTACCAACCTACTACCACAGGATGGTAGTACCTCCCTGGGTGGTTGTTGTCTACCAACCTACTACCACAGGATGGTAGTACCTCCCTGGGTAGTTGTTGTCTACCAACCTACTACCACAGGATGGTAGTACCTCCCTGGGTGGTTGTTGTCTACCAACCTACTACCACAGGATGGTAGTACCTCCCTGGGTGGTTGTTGTCTACCAACCTACTACCACAGGATGGTAGTACCTCCCTGGGTGGTTGTTGTCTACCAACCTACTACCACAGGATGGTAGTACCTCCCTGGGTGGTTGTTGTCTACCAACCTACTACCACAGGATCGTAGTACCTCCCTGGGTGGTTGTTGTCTACCAACCTACTACCACAGGATGGTAGTACCTCCCTGGGTGGTTGTTGTCTACCAACCTACTACCACAGGATGGTAGTACCTCCCTGGGTGGTTGTTGTCTACCAACCTACTACCACAGGATGGTAGTACCTCCCTGGGTGGTTGTTGCCTACCAACCTACTACCACAGGATGGTAGTACCTCCCTGGGTGGTTGTTGTCTACCAACCTACTACCACAGGATGGTAGTACCTCCCTGGGTGGTTGTTGTCTACCAACCTACTACCACAGGATGGTAGTACCTCCCTGGGTGGTTGCTGTCTACCAACCTACTACCACAGGATGGTAGTACCTCCCTGGGTGGTTGTTGTCTACCAACCTACTACCACAGGATGGTAGTACCTCCCTGGGTGGTTGCTGTCTACCAACCTACTACCACAGGATGGTAGTACCTCCCTGGGTGGTTGTTGTCTACCAACCTACTACCACAGGATGGTAGTACCTCCCTGGGTGGTTGTTGTCTACCAACCTACTACCACAGGATGGTAGTACCTCCCTGTGTGGTTGTTGTCTACCAACCTACTACCACAGGATGGTAGTACCTCCGTGGGTGGTTGTTGTCTACCAACCTACTACCACAGGATGGTAGTACCTCCCTGGGTGGTTGTTGTCTACCAACCTACTACCACAGGATGGTAGTACCTCCCTGGGTGGTTGTTGTCTACCAACCTACTACCACAGGATGGTAGTACCTCCCTGGGTGGTTGTTGTCTACCAACCTACTACCACAGGATGGTAGTACCTCCCTGGGTGGTTGTTGTCTACCAACCTACTACCACAGGACGGTAGTACCTCCCTGGGTGGTTGTCTACCAACCTACTACCACAGGATGGTAGTACCTCCCTGGGTGGTTGTTGTCTACCAACCTACTACCACAGGATGGTAGTACCTCCCTGGGTGGTTGTTGTCTACCAACCTACTACCACAGGATGGTAGTACCTCCCTGGGTGGTTGTTGTCTACCAACCTATTACCACAGGATGGTAGTACCTCCCTGGGTGGTTGTTGTCTACCAACCTACTACCACAGGTTGGTAGTACCTCCCTGGGTGGTTGTTGTCTACCAACCTATTACCACAGGATGGTAGTACCTCCCTGGGTGGTTGTGGTCTACCAACCTACTACCACAGGATGGTAATACCTCCCTGGGTGGTTGTTGTCTACCAACCTACTACCACAGGATGGTAGTACCTCCCTGGGTGGTTGTTGTCTACCAACCTACTACCACAGGATGGTAGTACCTCCCTGGGTGGTTGTTGTCTACCAACCTACTACCACAGGATGGTAGTACCTCCCTGGGTGGTTGTTGTCTACCAACCTACTACCACAGGATGGTAGTACCTCCCTGGGTGGTTGTTGTCTACCAACCTACTACCACAGGATGGTAGTACCTCCCTGGGTGGTTGTTGTCTACCAACCTACTACCACAGGATGGTAGTACCTCCCTGGGTGGTTGTTGTCTACCAACCTACTACCACAGGATGGTAGTACCTCCCTGGGTGGTTGTTGTCTACCAACCTACTACCACAGGATGGTAGTACCTCCCTGGGTGGTTGTTGTCTACCAACCTACTACCACAGGATGGTAGTACCTCCCTGGGTGGTTGTTGTCTACCAACCTACTACCACAGGATGGTAGTACCTCCCTGGGTGGTTGTTGTCTACCAACCTACTACCACAGGATGGTAGTACCTCCCTGGGTGGTTGTTGTCTACCAACCTACTACCACAGGATGGTAGTACCTCCCTGGGTGGTTGTTGTCTACCAACCTACTACCACAGGATGGTAGTACCTCCCTGGGTGGTTGTTGTCTACCAACCTACTACCACAGGACGGTAGTACCTCCCTGGGTGGTTGTTGTCTACCAACCTACTACCACAGGATGGTAGTACCTCCCTGGGTGGTTGTTGTCTACCAACCTACTACCACAGGATGGTAGTACCTCCCTGGGTGGTTGTTGTCTACCAACCTACTACCACAGGATGGTAGTACCTCCCTGGGTGGTTGTTGTCTACCAAACTACTACCACATGTCCCTCAGTACACATGTCCCTCAGTACACATGTCCCTCAGTACACATGTCCCTCTGTACACATGTCCCTCAGTACACATGTCCCTCAGTACACATGTCCCTCAGTACACATGTCCCTCTGTACACATGTCCCTCAGTACACATGTCCCTCAGTACACATGTCCCTCATTACACATGTCCCTCTGTACACATGTCCCTGTACACATGTCCCTCTGTACACATGTCCCTGTACACATGTCCCTCTGTACACATGTCCCTCAGTACACATGTCCCTCTGTACACATGTCCCTCTGTACACATGTCCCTCAGTACACATGTCCCTCAGTACACATGTCCCTCAGTACACATGTCCCTCAATACACATGTCCCTCAGTACACATGTCCCTCATTACACATGTCCCTCTGTACACATGTCCCTGTACACATGTCCCTCTGTACACATGTCCCTGTACACATGTCCCTCTGTACACATGTCCCTCAGTACACATGTCCCTCTGTACACATGTCCCTCAGTACACATGTCCCTCTGTACACATGTCCCTCTGTACACATGTCCACATGTCTGTACACATGTCCCCCATGTCCCTCTGTACACATGTCCCTCAGTACACATGTACACATGTCCCTCTGTACACATGTCCCTCAGTACACATGTACACATGTCCCTCTGTACACATGTCCCTCAGTACACATGTCCCTCAGTACACATGTCCCTCAGTACACATGTCCCTCTGTACACATGTCCCTCAGTACACATGTCCCTCTGTACACATGTCCCTCAGTACACATGTCCCTCTGTACACATGTCCCTCAGTACACATGTCCCTCTGTACACATGTCCCTCAGTACACATGTCCCTCATTACACATGTCCCTCTGTACACATGTCCCTGTACACATGTCCCTCTGTACACATGTCCCTGTACACATGTCCCTCTGTACACATGTCCCTCAGTACACATGTCCCTCTGTACACATGTCCCTCAGTACACATGTCCCTCTGTACACATGTCCCTCTGTACACATGTCCCTCAGTACACATGTCCCTCTGTACACATGTCCCTCAGTACACATGTCCCTCTGTACACATGTCCCTCAGTACACATGTCCCTCAGTACACATGTCCCTCTGTACACATGTCCCTCTGTACACATGTCCCTCAGTACACATGTCCCTCTGTACACATGTCCCTCAGTACACATGTCCCTCTGTACACATGTCCCTCAGTACACATGTCCCTCTGTACACATGTCCCTCTGTACACATGTCCCTCAGTACACATGTCCCTCTGTACACATGTCCCTGTACACATGTCCCTCTGTACACATGTCCCTGTACACATGTCCCTCTGTACACATGTCCCTCAGTACACATGTCCCTCTGTACACATGTCCCTCTGTACACATGTCCCTCAGTACACATGTCCCTCTGTACACATGTCCCTCAGTACACATGTCCCTCTGTACACATGTCCCTCAGTACACATGTCCCTCAGTACACATGTCCCTCTGTACACATGTCCCTGTACACATGTCCCTCTGTACACATGTCCCTCAGTACACATGTCCCTCTGTACACATGTCCCTCAGTACACATGTCCCTCTGTACACATGTCCCTGTACACATGTCCCTCAGTACACATGTCCCTCTGTACACATGTCCCTCAGTACACATGTCCCTCTGTACACATGTCCCTCTGTACACATGTCCCTCTGTACACATGTCCCTCAGTACACATGTCCCTCTGTACACATGTCCCTGTACACATGTCCCTCAGTACACATGTCCCTCTGTACACATGTCCCTCAGTACACATGTCCCTCTGTACACATGTCCCTCAGTACACATGTCCCTCTGTACACATGTCCCTCAGTACACATGTCCCTCTGTACACATGTCCCTCAGTACACATGTCCCTCTGTACACATGTCCCTGTACACATGTCCCTCTGTACACATGTCCCTGTACACATGTCCCTCTGTACACATGTCCCTCTGTACACATGTCCCTGTACACATGTCCCTCTGTACACATGTCCCTGTACACATGTCCCTCTGTACACATGTCCCTGTACACATGTCCCTCAGTACACATGTCCCTCTGTACACATGTCCCTCTGTACACATGTCCCTGTACACATGTCCCTCTGTACACATGTCCCTCAGTACACATGTCCCTCAGTACACATGTCCCTCAGTACACATGTCCCTCTGTACACATGTCCCTCAGTACACATGTCCCTGTACACATGTCCCTCTGTACACATGTCCCTCAGTACACATGTCCCTCAGTACACATGTCCCTCAGTACACATGTCCCTCAGTACACATGTCCCTCAGTACACATGTCCCTCATTACACATGTCCCTCAGTACACATGTCCCTCAGTACACATGTCCCTCTGTACACATGTCCCTGTACACATGTCCCTCAGTACACATGTCCCTCAGTACACATGTCCCTCAGTACACATGTCCCTGTACACATGTCCCTCTGTACACATGTCCCTCAGTACACATGTCCCTCATTACACATGTCCCTCAGTACACATGTCCCTGTACACATGTCCCTCTGTACACATGTCCCTCTGTACACATGTCCCTGTACACATGTCCCTCAGTACACATGTCCCTCATTACACATGTCCCTCTGTACACATGTCCCTCAGTACACATGTCCCTCAGTACACATGTCCCTCAGTACACATGTCCCTCTGTACACATGTCCCTGTACACATGTCCCTCAGTACACATGTCCCTCAGTACACATGTCCCTCTGTACACATGTCCCTGTACACATGTCCCTCAGTACACATGTCCCTCTGTACACATGTCCCTCAGTACACATGTCCCTCTGTACACATGTCCCTCAGTACACATGTCCCTCAGTACACATGTCCCTCTGTACACATGTCCCTCAGTACACATGTCCCTCTGTACACATGTCCCTCAGTACACATGTCCCTCAGTACACATGTCCCTCTGTACACATGTCCCTGTACACATGTCCCTCAGTACACATGTCCCTCTGTACACATGTCCCTCAGTACACATGTCCCTCAGTACACATGTCCCTCAGTACACATGTCCCTGTACACATGTCCCTCAGTACACATGTCCCTCAGTACACATGTCCCTCTGTACACATGTCCCTGTACACATGTCCCTCAGTACACATGTCCCTCAGTACACATGTCCCTCAGTACACATGTCCCTCAGTACACATGTCCCTGTACACATGTCCCTCAGTACACATGTCCCTCAGTACACATGTCCTTCTGTACACATGTCCCTGTACACATGTCCCTCAGTACACATGTCCCTCTGTACACATGTCCCTCAGTACACATGTCCCTCAGTACACATGTCCCTCAGTACACATGTCCCTCAGTACACATGTCCCTGTACACATGTCCCTCAGTACACATGTCCCTGTACACATGTCATTCAGTACACATGTCCCTCAGTACACATGTCCCTCAGTACACATGTCCCTCAGTACACATGTCCCTCAGTACACATGTCCCTCAGTACACATGTCCCTGTACACATGTCCCTGTACACATGTCCCTCAGTACACATGTCCCTCAGTACACATGTCCCTGTACACATGTCCCTCTGTACACATGTCCCTGTACACATGTCCCTCAGTACACATGTCCCTGTACACATGTCCCTCAGTACACATGTCCCTCAGTACACATGTCCCTGTACACATGTCCCTCTGTACACATGTCCCTGTACACATGTCCCTCAGTACACATGTCCCTGTACACATGTCCCTCAGTACACATGTCCCTCTGTACACATGTCCCTGTACACATGTCCCTCAGTACACATGTCCCTGTACACATGTCCCTCAGTACACATGTCCCTGTACACATGTCCCTCAGTACACATGTCCTTCTGTACACATGTCCCTGTACACATGTCCCTCAGTACACATGTCCCTGTACACATGTCCCTCAGTACACATGTCCCTCTGTACACATGTCCCTGTACACATGTCCCTCAGTACACATGTTCCTCTGTACACATGTCCCTCATTACACATATCCCTCTGTACACATGTCCCTCAGTACACATGTCCCTCTGTACACATGTCCCTGTACACATGTCCCTCAGTACACATGTCCCTCTGTACACATGTCCCTGTACACATGTCCCTCAGTACACATGTCCCTGTACACATGTCCCTCAGTACACATGTCCCTCTGTACACATGTCCCTCAGTACACATGTCCCTCTGTACACATGTCCCTGTACACATGTCCCTCAGTACACATGTCCCTCTGTACACATGTCCCTGTACACATGTCCCTCAGTACACATGTCCCTCAGTACACATGTCCCTCAGTACACATGTCCCTCAGTACACATGTCCCTCTGTACACATGTCCCTGTACACATGTCCCTCAGTACACATGTCCCTCTGTACACATGTCCCTCAGTACACATGTCCCTCTGTACACATGTCCCTCTGTACACATGTCCCTCAGTACACATGTCCCTCTGTACACATGTCCCTCTGTACACATGTCCCTCAGTACACATGTCCCTCAGTACACATGTCCCTCTGTACACATGTCCCTCTGTACACATGTCCCTCTGTACACATGTCCCTCAGTACACATGTCCCTCTGTACACATGTCCCTCAGTACACATGTCCCTCATTACACATGTCCCTCTGTACACATGTCCCTCTGTACACATGTCCCTCTGTACACATGTCCCTGTACACATGTCCCTCAGTACACATGTCCCTCAGTACACATGTCCCTCAGTACACATGTCCCTCAGTACACATGTCCCTCAGTACACATGTCCCTCTGTACACATGTCCCTCAGTACACATGTCCCTCTGTACACATGTCCCTCAGTACACATGTCCCTGATTACACATGTCCCTCAGTACACATGTCCCTGATTACACATGTCCCTCAGTACACATGTCCCTCTGTACACATGTCCCTCAGTACACATGTCCCTCTGTACACTTGTCCCTCAGTACACATGTCCCTGATTACACATGTCCCTCAGTACACATGTCCCTCTGTACACATGTCCCTCAGTACACATGTCCCTCAGTACACATGTCCCTCAGTACACATGTCCCTCAGTACACATGTCCCTCTGTACACATGTCCCTCATTACACATGTCCCTCATTACACATGTCCCTCTGTACACATGTCCCTCATTACACATGTCCCTCTGTACACATGTCCCTGTACACATGTCCCTCAGTACACATGTCCCTCTGTACACATGTCCCTCTGTACACATGTCCCTCTGTACACATGTCCCTCTGTACACATGTCCCTGTACACATGTCCCTCAGTACACATGTCCCTCAGTACACATGTCCCTCAGTACACATGTCCCTCAGTACACATGTCCCTCAGTACACATGTCCCTGTACACATGTCCCTGTACACATGTCCCTGTACACATGTACCTCAGTAGACATGTCCCTCAGTACACATGTCCCTACACATGTCCCTCTGTACACATGTCCCTCCTCTGTACACATGTCCCTCAGTACACATGTCCCTGTACACATGTCCCAGTACACATGTCCCTCAGTACACATGTCCCATGTCCCTCAGTACACATGTACACATGTCCCTACACAGTACACATGTCCCTCAGTACACATGTCCCTCTGTACACATGTCCCTCTCAGTACACATGTCCCTCAGTACACATGTCCCTCATGTCCCTCTGTACACATGTCCCTCTCAGTACACATGTCAGTACCTCTCAGTACACATGTCCCTCAGTACACATGTCCCTCAGTACACATGTCCCTCAGTACACATGTCCCTCTGTACACATGTCCCTCATGTCCCTCTGTACACATGTCCCAGTCATGTCCCTCTGTACACATGTCCCTCAGTACACATGTCCCCTCTGTACACATGTCCCTCTGTACACATGTCTGTACCATGTCCCTCAGTACACATGTCCCTCAGTACACATGTCCCTCTGTACACATGTCCCTCAGTACACATGTCCCTCATTACACATGTCCCTCTGTACACATGTCCCTCAGTACACATGTCCCTCTGTACACATGTCCCTCATGTCCCTCTGTACACATGTCCCTCTGTACACATGTCCCTCAGTACACATGTCCCTCTGTACACATGTCCCTCTGTACACATGTCCCTCTGTACACATGTCCCTCATTACACATGTCCCTCTGTACACATGTCCTCCATGTCCCTCTGTACACATGTCCCTCAGTACACATGTCAGTACACATGTCCCTGTACACATGTCCCTCTGTACACATGTCCCTCTGTACACATGTCCCTCTGTACACATGTCCCTCTGTACACATGTCCCTCATGTCCCTCTGTACACATGTCCCTCAGTACACATGTCCCTCTGTACACATGTCCCTCATGTCCCTGTACACATGTCCCTCAGTACACATGTCCCTCTGTACACATGTCCCTCACATGTCCCTCTGTACACACGTCCCTCTGTACACATGTCCCTCTGTACACATGTCCCTCAGTACACATGTCCCTCAGTACACATGTCCCTCAGTACACATGTCCCTCAGTACACATGTCCCTCTGTACACATGTCCCTCAGTACACATGTCCCTCTGTACACATGTCCCTGTACACATGTCCCTCTGTACACATGTCCCTCTGTACACATGTCCCTCTCAGTACACACAGTACACATGTCCCTCATGTCCCTCTGTACACATGTCCCTCAGTACACATGTCCCTCTGTACACATGTCCCTCTGTACACATGTCCCTCATGTCCCTCTGTACACATGTCCCTCAGTACACATGTCCCTGTACACATGTCCCTCTGTACACATGTCCCTCAGTACACATGTCCCTCTGTACACATGTCCCTCTGTACACATGTCCTCTGTACACATGTCCCATGTCTGTACACATGTCCCTGTACACATGTCCCTCTGTACACATGTCCCTCTGTACACATGTCCCTGTACACATGTCCCTCTGTACACATGTCCCTCAGTACACATGTCCCTCAGTACACATGTCCCTCTGTACACATGTCCCTCAGTACACATGTCCCTCTGTACACATGTCCCTCTGTACACATGTCCCTCTGTACACATGTCCCTCAGTACACATGTCCCTCAGTACACATGTCCCTCAGTACACATGTCCCTCTGTACACATGTCCCTCAGTACACATGTCCCTCTGTACACATGTCCCTCAGTACACATGTCCCTCTGTACACATGTCCCTGTACACATGTCCCTCTGTACACATGTCCCTCTGTACACATGTCCCTCTGTACACATGTCCCTCAGTACACATGTCCCTCAGTACACATGTCCCTCAGTACACATGTCCCTCTGTACACATGTCCCTCAGTACACATGTCCCTCTGTACACATGTCCCTCAGTACACATGTCCCTCAGTACACATGTCCCTCATTACACATGTCCCTCAGTACACATGTCCCTCTGTACACATGTCCCTCAGTACACATGTCCCTCAGTACACATGTCCCTCAGTACACATGTCCCTCTGTACACATGTCCCTGTACACATGTCCCTCATTACACATGTCCCTGTACACATGTCCCTCATTACACATGTCCCTCATTACACATGTCCCTGTACACATGTCCCTCATTACACATGTCCCTGTACACATGTCCCTCATTACACATGTCCCTCAGTACACATGTCCCTCTGTACACATGTCCCTCAGTACACATGTCCCTGTACACATGTCCCTCAGTACACATGTCCCTCAGTACACATGTCCCTCTGTACACATGTCCCTCTGTACACATGTCCCTCTGTACACATGTCCCTCTGTACACATGTCCCTCTGTACACATGTCCCTCTGTACACATGTCCCTCTGTACACATGTCCCTCTGTACACATGTCCCTCTGTACACATGTCCCTCTGTACACATATCCCTCTGTACACATGTCCTCTGTACACATGTCCTCTGTACACATGTCCCTCAGTACACATGTCCCTCTGTACACATGTCCTCTGTACACATGTCCCTCAGTACACATGTCCCTCTGTACACATGTCCCTCTGTACACATGTCCCTCTGTACACATGTCCCTCTGTACACATGTCCCTCTGTACACATGTCCTCTGTACACATGTCCCTCTGTACGCATGTCCCTCTGTACACATGTCCCTCAGTACACATGTCCCTCTGTACACCTGTCCCTCTGTACACATGTCCCTCTGTACGCATGTCCCTGTACACACATGTCGCTGTACACACATGCTCCTGTACACACACGTTCCTGTACACACGTCTATGTACACACATGTCCCTGTACACTCACGGTCTTTTACACACATGTCGCTGTACACACATGCCCCTGTACACACATGTCCCTGTACACACATGCCCCTGTACACACATGTCCTTGTACACACATATCCCTATACACACATGTCCGTGTACAGTGAGTATAACACCTAGCACATCTCCTGAAGCGCACATCAACCAAATAACTGCTGCAGCATATGGGCGCCTAGCAAACCTCAGAACAGCATTCCGACATCTTAATAAGGAATCATTCAGGACCCTGTACACCGTGTACGTTAGGCCCATATTGGAGTATGCGGCACCAGTTTGGAACCCACACCTAGCCAAGCACGTGAAGAAACTAGAGAAAGTGCAAAGGTTTGCAACAAGACTAGTCCCAGAGCTAAGAGGTATGTCCTACGAGGAGAGGTTAAGGGAAATCAACCTGACGACACTGGAGGACAGGAGAGATAGGGGGGACATGATAACGACATACAAAATACTGAGAGGAATTGACAAGGTGGACAAGGACAGGATGTTCCAGAGATTGGACACAGTAACAAGGGGACACAGTTGGAAGCTGAAGACACAGATGAATCACAGGGATGTTAGGAAGTATTTCTTCAGCCACAGAGTAGTCAGTAAGTGGAATAGTTTGGGAAGCGATGTAGTGGAGGCAGGATCCATACATAGCTTTAAGCAGAGGTATGATAAAGCTCACGGCTCAGGGAGAGTGACCTAGTAGAGATCAGTGAAGAGGCGGGGCCAGGAGCTCGGACTCGACCCCCGTAACCTCACATGCTCCTGTACACATATATTGCTGTACACACATGCTCCTGTACACACATGTCCCTGTACACACATGCTCCTGTACACACACGTCCCTGTACACACAAGCTCCTGTACACACGGGGCCAGGAGCTAGAACTCGACCCCTGCAACCTCAACTAGGTGAGTACATGCCCCTGTACACACATATCCTTGTACACACATGTCAATGTACACACATGATCCTGTGCACACATGTCCCTGTACACACATGTCCTTGTACACACATGTCCCTGTACACACATTATCCTGTACACATATGTCCCTGTACACACATGTTCCTGTACACACATGTTCCTGTACACACATTCTTCTGTACACACATGTTCCTGTACACACATGTTCCTGTACACACATTCTTCTGTACACACATGTTCCTGTACACACATGTCCCTGTACACACATTCTTCTGTACACACATGTCCCTGTACACACATTCTTCTGTACACACATGTTCCTGTACACACATGTCCCTGTACACACATATCCCTGTACACACATGTCCCTGTACGCACATTCTCCTGTACACACATGTCCCTGTACAGACATGTCCCTGTAAACCTTTGTCCCTGTACATACATTTTTCTGTACAAACATGTCCCTGTACGCACATGTCCCTGTACACCTATGTCCCTGTACGCACATTCTCCTCTACACACACATGTTCCTGTACACACATGTCCCTGTACACACACGTCCCTGTACACCTATGTCCCTGTACACACATTCTCCTGTACACACACGTTCCTGTACACACATGTCCCTGTACACACACGTCCCTGTACACACATGTCCCTGTACACACATTCTCCTGTACACACACGTCCCTGTACACACACGTCCCTGCACACACATTCTCCTGTACACACACGTCCCTGTACACACACGTCCCTGTACACCTATGTCCCTATACACACATTCTCCTGTACACACACACGTCCCTGTACACACATATCCCTGTACACACACGTCCCTGTACACCTATGTCCCTATACACACATTCTCCTGTACACACACACGTCCCTGTACACACATGTCCCTGTACACACACGTCCCTGTACACCTATGTCCCTATACACACATTCTCCTGTACACACACATGTCCCTGTACACACATTCTCCTGTACACACACGTGACTGTACACACACGTCCCTGTACACACACGTCCCTGTACACACACGTCCCTGCACACACATTCTCCTGTACACACACGTCCCTGTACACACACGTCCCTGTACACCTATGTCCCTATACACACATTCTCCTGTACACACACGTCCCTGTACACACGTCCCTGTACACCTATGTCCCTATACACACATTCTCCTGTACATACACACGTCCCTGTACACACATGTCCCTGTACACACATTCTCCTGTACACACACGTCCCTGTACACACACGTCGTTCATTACACACGTCCCTGTACACACACGTCGTTCATTACACACGTCCCTGTACACACACGTCCCTGTACACACACGTCCCTGTACACACACGTCCCTATACACACATTCTCCTGTACACACACGTCCCTGTACACACACGTCCCTGCACACACATTCTCCTGTACACACACGTCCCTGTACACACACGTCCCTGTACACCTATGTCCCTATACACACATTCTCCTGTACACACACGTCCCTGTACAAACACGTCGTTCATTACACACGTCCCTGTACACACACGTCCCTGTACACACACGTCCCTGTACACACACGTCCCTATACACACACGTCCCTGTACACACACGTCCCTGTACACACACGTCCCTGTACACACACGTCCCTGTACACACACGTCCCTGTACACACACGTCCCTGTACACACACGTCCCTGTACACACACGTCCCTGTACACACACGTCCCTGTACACACACGTCCCTGTACACACACGTCGTTCATTGTTTACATTATCGATGAGATACAATGAATCTATAATGTACATATTACAAAGAAATACAATAAATATGTGTTGCAGTAAACATGTGTTGCAATAAACATGTGTTGCAGTAAACATGTGTTGCAATAAACATGTGTTGCAGTAAACATGTGTTGCAGTAAACATGTGTTGCAGTAAACATGTGTTGCAGTAAACATGTGTTGCAGTAAACATGTGTTGCAGTAAACATGTGTTGCAATAAACATGTGTTGCAGTAAACATGTGTTGCAGTAAACATGTGTTGCAGTAAACATGTGTTGCAGTAAACATGTGTTGCAGTAAACATGTGTTGCAGTAAACATGTGTTGCAATAAACATGTGTTGCAATAAACATGTGTTGCAGTAAACATGTGTTGCAGTAAACATGTGTTGCAGTAAACATGTGTTGCAATAAACATGTGTTGCAGTAAACATGTGTTGCAGTAAACATGTGTTGCAGTAAACATGTGTTGCAGTAAACATGTGTTGCAGTAAACATGTGTTGCAGTAAACATGTGTTGCAATAAACATGTGTTGCAGTAAACATGTGTTGCAGTAAACATGTGTTGCAGTAAACATGTGTTGCAGTAAACATGTGTTGCAGTAAACATGTGTTGCAGTAAACATGTGTTGCAGTAAACATGTGTTGCAATAAACATGTGTTGCAGTAAACATGTGTTGCAGTAAACATGTGTTGCAGTAAACATGTGTTGCAATAAACATGTGTTGCAGTAAACATGTGTTGCAGTAAACATGTGTTGCAGTAAACATGTGTTGCAGTAAACATGTGTTGCAATAAACATGTGTTGCAATAAACATGTGTTGCAGTAAACATGTGTTGCAGTAAACATGTGTTGCAGTAAACATGTGTTGCAATAAACATGTGTTGCAGTAAACATGTGTTGCAGTAAACATGTGTTGCAGTAAACATGTGTTGCAGTAAACATGTGTTGCAGTAAACATGTGTTGCAATAAACATGTGTTGCAGTAAACGTGTTGCAGTAAACATGTGTTGCAGTAAACATGTGTTGCAGTAAACATGTGTTGCAGTAAACATGTGTTGCAGTAAACATGTGTTGCAGTAAACATGTGTTGCAGTAAACATGTGTTGCAGTAAACATGTGTTGCAGTAAACATGTGTTGCAGTAAACATGTGTTGCAGTAAACATGTGTTGCATATCTCTGTACCGATCATTGCAACGCTCCACTTAGTTATGTTGAGCTTCCATAGCTTTCTAGTTTACACTGCAACCAGTGAAAAAACTAGCTGCAGTGTCCTAGTTTACACTGTAGTGAGTGAAAAACTAGTTACAGTGTACTAGTTTACACTGTACAAGGAGATATGTGGTAGCACACTGTATACAGTCATGAGGACGCCCAGGAGACCAGCAACTCTCCTAGCGGGAGATGTAACAAGGAGATATGTGGTAGCACACTGTATACAGTCATGAGGACGCCCTGGAGACCAGCAACTCTCCTAGCGGGAAATATAACAAGGAGATATGTGGTAGCACACTGTATACAGTCATGAGGACGCCCAGGAGACCAGCAACTCTCCTAGCGGGAGATGTAACAAGGAGATATGTGGTAGCACACTGTATACAGTCATGAGGACGCCCAGGAGACCAGCAACTCTCCTAGCGGGAGATGTAACAAGGAGATATGTGGTAGCACACTGTATACAGTCATGAGGACGCCCTGGAGACCAGCAACTCTCCTAGCGGGAGATGTAACAAGGAGATATGTGGTAGCACACTGTATACAGTCATGAGGACGCCCTGGAGACCAGCAACTCTCCTAGCGGGAGATGTAACAAGGAGATATGTGGTAGCACACTGTATACAGTCATGAGGACGCCCAGGAGACCAGCAACTCTCCTAGCGGGAGATGTAACAAGGAGATATGTGGTAGCACACTGTATACAGTCATGAGGACGCCCTGGAGACCAGCAACTCTCCTAGCGGGAAATATAACAAGGAGATATGTGGTAGCACACTGTATACAGTCATGAGGACGCCCAGGAGACCAGCAACTCTCCTAGCGGGAGATGTAACAAGGAGATATGTGGTAGCACACTGTATACAGTCATGAGGACGCCCAGGAGACCAGCAACTCTCCTAGCGGGAAATATAACAAGGAGATATGTGGTAGCACACTGTATACAGTCATGAGGACGCCCTGGAGACCAGCAACTCTCCTAGCGGGAAATATAACAAGGAGATATGTGGTAGCACACTGTATACAGTCATGAGGACGCCCTGGAGACCAGCAACTCTCCTAGCGGGAAATATAACAAGGAGATATGTGGTAGCACACTGTATACAGTCATGAGGACGCCCAGGAGACCAGCAACTCTCCTAGCGGGAAATAGAACACGGCGATATGTGGTAGCACACTGAATACAGTCATGAGGACGCCCTGGAGACCAGCAACTCTCCTAGCGGGAAATATAACAAGGAGATATGTTGTAGCACACTGTATACAGTCATGAGGACGCCCTGGAGACCAGCAACTCTCCTAGCGAGAGCTATGACAAGGAGATATGTGGTAGCACACTGTATACAGTCATGAGGACGCCCTGGAGACCAGCAACTCTCCTAGCGGGAGATGTAACAAGGAGATATGTGGTAGCACACTGTATACAGTCATGAGGACGCCCAGGAGACCAGCAACTCTCCTAGCGGGAGATGTAACAAGGAGATATGTGGTAGCACACTGTATACAGTCATGAGGACGCCCTGGAGACCAGCAACTCTCCTAGCGGGAAATATAACAAGGAGATATGTGGTAGCACACTGTATACAGTCATGAGGACGCCCAGGAGACCAGCAACTCTCCTAGCGGGAGATGTAACAAGGAGATATGTGGTAGCACACTGTATACAGTCATGAGGACGCCCAGGAGACCAGCAACTCTCCTAGCGGGAAATATAACAAGGAGATATGTGGTAGCACACTGTATACAGTCATGAGGACGCCCTGGAGACCAGCAACTCTCCTAGCGGGAAATATAACAAGGAGATATGTGGTAGCACACTGTATACAGTCATGAGGACGCCCTGGAGACCAGCAACTCTCCTAGCGGGAGATGTAACAAGGAGATATGTGGTAGCACACTGTATACAGTCATGAGGACGCCCTGGAGACCAGCAACTCTCCTAGCGGGAGATGTAACAAGGAGATATGTGGTAGCACACTGTATACAGTCATGAGGACGCCCTGGAGACCAGCAACTCTCCTAGCGGGAAATATAACAAGGAGATATGTGGTAGCACACTGTATACAGTCATGAGGACGCCCTGGAGACCAGCAACTCTCCTAGCGGGAGATGTAACAAGGAGATATGTGGTAGCACACTGTATACAGTCATGAGGACGCCCTGGAGACCAGCAACTCTCCTAGCGGGAGATGTAACAAGGAGATATGTGGTAGCACACTGTATACAGTCATGAGGACGCCCTGGAGACCAGCAACTCTCCTAGCGGGAGATGTAACAAGGAGATATGTGGTAGCACACTGTATACAGTCATGAGGACGCCCAGGAGACCAGCAACTCTCCTAGCGGGAGATGTAACAAGGAGATATGTGGTAGCACACTGTATACAGGTGGGGAAATAGGCAGAAAGCGATTAAAATCTCAATAATTCGGTCAGTATTTAAAAGGTCACTGAGAGAAGATATTAAGACATTTTTGAAATACCTCAAACGCGTATGGCACGATACCTTGACTGGAACAATACACAAATACCTCGTATACAGAAGAGAGAAGCTTATAACAACATTTCGCTCAGACTTAGACCATTAACAGGCCACACTGATAGTGCATCACCAACTAGCAATAAGCGTCAGAAACAGAATGGAAGCCAATAGCCAACAGATGCTCAGGTACGCTGACAGCACAAAAAAAAATGCAATAGCTTGGAAAGGTGAATCTTCACATTGTAGCCAGTGACTATATCTCAGCATTAAATGCCAAATGATCCAAGTCTGACCGAAACGTTGCAAGTTTCTCTCTCCTACATGTGCTGCTTGTGTAACAAAGGTCATAGCGAGCATAGAAGGTCATGCAAGTACGAATGAGTAGTTAACCGGCACATTAACACCAAGTATCACACCACTTGTAGTTAAGTTCTGACAGAGAATATTCAAGACAGAGGCGGGCACGACGCCCCCTGTGTGTACAGCCCATAACAACACCTCAGGTACTTCACCAATGTCAAGAGTAACCTTTTAAAACCTCTCCATACACCATCCCTGAACTGCAATTAGTTGTAATATACAAATTATTAACATCAAAGTTAACATACAATATCCCACGTATAACATACAGATTATTCTTTACGTTGTATATGCACACCAGAGCCTCAGCTTGCATCTGACCGTCCTGGACAGATATATCTTCATCCCCGTGCCGGACAAAACCACAATCTGGCCACACACCAGTACTCTGCAACCGTGGAATAAGAGCATCGCCTATTTCGCTGGTTGAGGGATAACAAAGAGGAATATTAAGTCTCCGCGACGAACCATTCTTTAGGTGGCACTGGCGGGGTTGCCATCTAGTGGGAACTTCGACAACTACACCCCACCCGCCATCTATATAAATAGTCTATTTACACATCTATTACGTGTCTATATTGATTTTCTTCAATGGCAATGAGGTATATATACCGAGAGGTGTGTAGCTCTTAGTGTATATACATCAAGTGAATGTATATACACAAAGAGATGTGTTTATCTTATCTGTCCGTGAGTAGTCACCAAAATCATATAAATTCTGGGGTATTTATATGTACACCGTGAGATGGGTGTCGCTTATGTGTGTGTATATACATCGAACAGGTATTTATACACATAGTGTATATACATGAGGAAATAAGTCAATTTGGCTTTAATGGGTTATGCTAGGTAATGTGTACTTATAATACTATATATGATAATTGTATTTATGTATACCTGTACCCAAATAAATTTACATATCTGTGTATATACACAGAGAACCGTATCAGTGTGTTTATACAAGTAGGTGCGTATCACTGTATATATAAGAAGTTTGTGATGAATGGTTTGAAAAACCGACAAGTTGAAGATTAAGACACTTATGCAGCATATAGGAATCTTTATTCAGGAAACGTTTCGCCACACAGTGGCTTCATCAGTCCAATACAAAGAGGAAGGCGTAAGGAGAGGAGGAGTATGAGGTAATCAGTCCCTCAGTCTACGACCCTATGCTGTACATTCTACAAGATTGATGGACTGAACACATCGACTCCAGGCTGAGGGACTGATTACCTCAAACTCCTCCTCTCCTTACACCTTCCTCTTTGTATTGGACTGATGAAGCCACTGTGTGGCGAAACGTTTCATGAATAAAGATTCCTATATGCTGCATAAGTGTCTTAATCTTCAAGAAGTTTGTGGGTCATCATAGAGCTAAGACCAGCGTCAGAAACACTTGTCCTGTTTCCTGACAAACATTGTACCTACCTATATACATTGTACCTACCTATATACATTGTACCTACCTATATACATTGTGCCTACCTATATACATTGTACCTACTTATATACATTGTACCTACCTATATACATTGTACCTACCTATATACATTGTGCCTACCTATATACATTGTACCTACTTATATACATTGTACCTACCTATATACATTGTACCTACCTATATACATTGTACCTACCTATATACATTATGCCTACCTATATACATTGTACCTACTTATATACATTGTACCTACCTATATACATTGTACCTACTTTTATACATTGTGCCTACCTATATACATTGTACCTACCTATATACATTGTGCCTACCTATATACATTGTACCTACCTATATACATTGTACTTACCTATATACATTGTACCTACACATATACATTGTACCTACCTATATACATTGTACCTACCTATATACATTGTACCTACCTATATACATTGTACCTACCTATATACATTGTACCTACCTATATACATTGTACTTACCTATATACATTGTACCTACCTATATACATTGTACCTACCTATATACATTGTACCTACCTATATACATTGTACCTACCTATATACATTGTACCTACCTATATACATTGTACTTTACCTATATACATTGTACCTACCTATATACATTGTACCTACCTATATACATTGTACCTACCTATATACATTGTACCTACCTATATACGTTGTACCTACCTATATACGTTGTACCTACCTATATACGTTGTACCTACCTATATACATTGTACCTACCTATATACATTGTACCTACCTATATACATTGTGCCTACCTATATACATTGTACCTACCTATATACATTGTACCTACCTATATACATTGTACCTACCTATATACATTGTGCCTACCTATATACATTGTACCTACCTATATACATTGTGCCTACTTATATACATTGTACCTACCTATATACATTGTACCTACCTATATACGTTGTACCTACCTATATACGTTGTACCTACCTATATACATTGTACCTACCTATATACATTGTACCTACCTATATACATTGTACCTACCTATATACATCGTACCTACTTATATACATTGTACCTACCTATATACATTGTACCTACCTATATACATTGTACCTACCTATATACATTGTACCTACCTATATACATTGTGCCTACCTATATACATTGTACCTACCTATATACATTGTGCCTACCTATATACATTGTACCTACCTATATACATTGTACCTACCTATATAATTGTGCCTACCTATATACATTGTACCTACCTAAATACATTGTGCCTACCTATATACATTGTACCTACCTATATACATTGTACCTACCTATATACATTGTGCCTACCTATATACATTGTACCTACTTATATACATTGTACCTACCTATATACATTGTACCTACCTATATACATTGTACCTACCTATATACATTGTGCCTACCTATATACATTGTACCTACTTATATACATTGTACCTACCTATATACATTGTGCCTACCTATATACATTGTGCCTACCTATATACATTGTACCTACCTATATACATTGTGCCTACTTATATACATTGTACCTACCTATATACATTGTGCCTACCTATATACATTGTACCTACCTATATACAAGGGATATATATTTCATAGTGTTATATACCACGAGGCGATTATCTCTCAGGGTATATATAGACTGACAGACACAGGCGTCTCAGTGTATACTAAGATATACAAGTCCCTCTGTGTATATAGGCTGAGACACAGGTTTCTCAGTCTACTATATTGACTGAGAGATACAGCTCTGTCAGTGTATACTGACTGAGATACAGCTCTGTCAGTGTATACTGACTGAGATACAGCTCTGTCAGTGTATACTGACTGAGATACAGCTCTGTCAGTGTATACTGTCAGTCAGTGTATACTGACTGAGAGATACACAGCTCTGTCAGTGTATACTGACTGAGATACAGCTCTGTCAGTGTATACTGACTGTCAGATACAGCTCTGTCAGTGTATACTGACTGAGAGACAGCTCTGTCAGTGTATACTGACTGAGATACAGCTGTCAGTGTATACTGACTGAGATACAGCTCTGTCAGTGTATACTGACTGAGATACAGCTCTGTCAGTGTATACTGACTGAGATACAGCTCTGTCAGTGTATACTGACTGAGATACAGCTGTCAGTGTATACTGACTGAGATACAGCTCTGTCAGTGTATACTGACTGAGATACAGCTCTGTCAGTGTATACTGATTGAGATACAGCTCTGTCAGTGTATACTGACTGAGATACAGCTCTGTCAGTGTATACTGACTGAGATACAGCTCTGTCAGTGTATACTGACTGAGAGATACAGTTGTCAGTGTATAGTGACAGAGATACAGTTGTCAGTGTATACTGACAGAGAGATACAGTTGTCAGTGTATACTGACAGAGATACAGTTGTCAGTGTATACTGACAGAGATACAGTTGTCAGTGTATACTGACAGAGATACAGTTGTCAGTGTATACTGACAGAGATACAGTTGTCAGTGTATACTGACAGAGATACAGGTCACTCGGTGTACATACACTGAGAGACCTGTATTTATTTTGGGGCTTGAAGCAACCTTCATATACCACAAGTAAGCAAGTAAGCAAGTAAGCAAGTAAGTAAGTAAGTAATTAAGCAAGTAAGTAAGGAAGTAAGCAAATAAGCAAGTAAGTAAGTAAGTAAGTAAGTAAGTAAGTAAGTAAGCAAGTAAGTAAGTAAGTTTATTTACGTACAGGTACACATAATTACAATTATCATAGAGAATGTGACGTAACCACGAAGACCTGCCAGTAAGCCTTCTGCAGTGTTCCTCCATTATTATAATCTTATAACCCAACAAAGATCTGCCAGTAAGCCTTCTGCAGTGTTCCTCCATTATTATAATCTTATAACCCAACAAAGACCTGCCAGTAGACCTTCTGCAGTGTTCCTCCATTATTATAATCTTATAACCCAACAAAGACCTGCCAGTAGACCTTCTGCAGTGTTCCTCCATTATTATAATCTTATAACCCAACAAAGACCTGCCAGTAGACCTTCTGCAGTGTTCCTCCATTATTATAATCTTATAACCCAACAAAGACCTGCCAGTAGACCTTCTGCAGTGTTCCTCCATTATTATAATCTTATAACCCAACAAAGATCTGCCAGTAAGCCTTCTGCAGTGTTCCTCCATTATTATAATCTTATAACCCAACAAAGATCTGCCAGTAAGCCTTCTGCAGTGTTCCTCCATTATTATAATCTTATAACCCAACAAAGAGACAAAATGACTTATTTCCATCTAAGACCATCGTGTAGTAGATAGGCTTCACACTTAAACTACGTTTACATCTTGTCATTAAACTTGACAAACTAACCTATTTTACAAACGTGTGCCACCATGACTAGTTTTTGAAATAGAATTTGACCATCTTTGAAGGGCTGGAATACGAGCTTATTTTTTTTTTTTTTGAACGGACGTTATTTTGAAAGAATTAAAAAGTATATGACAATAAATTAATAATGAAAAAATAATGGAATTCCTGGGTAGGATGATAAAACAAAAACGAAAAAACATTCACCATCATTCAGTCGTTGCCTTGTTATAAATGTGCAGATATTACAGATGCAATAATTCTCTGTACTGCAGCATGCCAGCTCTTCCTTCAGGGTACAGGAGCTGTAGTCCTCACCTCCAAGATTTACGTTTTGATTACGGGGTTTCCTGAATCCTTTCACGACTGTTATTTTGCTTGCAATCCAACAGCACTTAAAGTCATTAGAACCCATCTTGTGGCTAATTTAGGAGGTTAGAACCTATCTTGTGGATAATTTAGGAGGTTAGAACCTATCTTGTGGCTAATTTAGGAGGTTAGAACCTATCTTGTGGCTAATTTAGGAGATTAGAACCTATCTTGTGGCTAATTTAGGAGGTTAGAACCTATCTTGTGGCTAATTTAGGAGATTAGAACCTATCTTGTGGCTAATTTAGGAGGTTAGAACCTATCTTGTGGCTAATTTAGGAGGTTAGAACCCATCTTGTGGGTAATTTAGGAAGTTAGAACCTATCTTGTGGCTAATTTAGGAGGTTAGAACCTATCTTGTGGCTAATTTAGGAGGTTAGAACCTATCTTGTGGCTAATTTAGGAGGTTAGAACCTATCTTGTGGCTAATTTAGGAGGTTAGAACCTATCTGGCTAATTTAGGAGGTTAGAACCTATCTTGTGGATAATTTAGGAGGTTAGAACCTATCTTGTATCTAATTTAGGAGGTTAGAACCTATCTGGCTAATTTAGGAGGTTAGAACCTATCTTGTGGATAATTTAGGAGGTTAGAACCTATCTTGTATCTAATTTAGGAGGTTAGAACCTATCTTGTGGATAATTTAGGAGGTTAGAACCTATCTTGTGGATAATTTAGGAGGTTAGAACCTATCTTGTGGCTAATTTAGGAGGTTAGAACCTATCTTGTGGCTAATTTAGGTTAGAACCTATTTTGTGGCTAATTTAGGAGGTTAGAACCTATCTTGTGGCTAATTTAGGAGGTTAGAACCTATCTGGCTAATTCAGGAGGTTAGGACCTATCTTGTGGCTAATTTAGGAGGTTAGAACCTATCTTGTATCTAATTTAGGAGGTTAGAACCTATCTGGCTAATTCAGGAGGTTAGAACCTATCTTGTGGATAATTTAGGAGGTTAGAACCTATCTGGCTAATTCAGGAGGTTAGAACCTATCGTGTGGATAATATAGGAGGTTAGAACCTATCTTGTGGATAATTTAGGAGGTTAGAACCTATCTTGTGGCTAATTTAGGAGGTTAGAACCTATCTGGCTAATTCAGGAGGTTAGGATCTATCTTGTGGCTAATTTAGGAGGTTAGAACCTATCTGGCTAATTCAGGAGGTTAGAACCTATCTTGTGGCTAATTTAGGAGGTTAGAACCTATCTTGTGGATAATTTAGGAGGTTAGAACCTATCTTGTGGATAATTTAGGAGGTTAGAACCTATCTTGTGGCTAATTTAGGAGGTTAGAACCTATCTGGCTAATTCAGGAGGTTAGGATCTATCTTGTGGCTAATTTAGGAGGTTAGAACCTATCTTGTGGATAATTTAGGAGGTTAGAACCTATCTTGTGGATAATATAGGAGGTTAGAACCTATCTTGTGGATAATTTAGGAGGTTAGAACCTATCTTGTATCTAATTTAGGAGGTTAGAACCTATCTGGCTAATTTAGGAGGTTAGAACCTATCTTGTGGATAATTTAGGAGGTTAGAACCTATCTTGTGGATAATTTAGGAGGTTAGAACCTATCTTATGGCTAATTTAGGAGGTTAGAACCTATCTTGTGGATAATTTAGGAGGTTAGAACCTATCTGGCTAACTCAGGAGGTTAGAACCTATCTTGTGGATAATTTAGGAGGTTAGAACCTATCTGGCTAATTCAGGAGGTTAGAACCTATCTTGTGGATAATTTAGGAGGTTAGAACCTATCTGGCTAATTCAGGAGGTTAGAACCTATCTTGTGGATAATTTAGAAGGTTAGAACTATCTTATGGCTAATTTAGAATGTTAAGGCCTATCTTATGGCTAATTTAGAATATTAAAACCTATCTTTCGGCTAATTTAGAATGTTAAGGCCTATCTTTTGGCTAATTTAGAATGTTAAGGCCTATCTTTTGGCTAATTTAGAATGTTAAGAACCTATCTTATGGCTAATTTAGGAGGTTAGAACCTATCTTGTGGATAATTTAGAATGTTAAGGCCTATCTTATGGCTAATTTAGAATGTTAAGGCCTATTTTATGGCTAATTTAGAATGTTAAGGCCTATCTTATGGCTAATTTAGAATATTAAAACCTATCTTTCGGCTAATTTAGAATGTTAAGGCCTATCTTTTGGCTAATTTAGAATGTTAAGGCCTATCTTTTGGCTAATTTAGAATGTTAAGGCCTATCTTTTGGATAATTTAGAATGTTAAGGCCTATCTTATGGCCAATTTAGAATGTTAAGGCCTATCTTATGGCTAATTTAGAATGTTAAGGCCTATCTTATGGCTAATTTAGAATGTTAAGGCCTATTTTATGGCTAATTTAGAATGTTAAAGCCTATCTTATGGCTAATTTAGAATGTTAAGGCCTATCTTTTGGCTAATTTAGAATGTTAAGGCCTATCTTTTGGCTAATTTAGAATGTTAAGGCCTATCTTTTGGCTAATTTAGAATGTTAAGGCCTATCTTGTAGAATATAGGCTGTGTTAGAATATATGTATGTATATCTCTGGTAAAATGTACCGACACTTTTATTAATAAAACGTTTCGACATCCAGGAGAGAGCGAAATGTTCCAGCAAAAGGAATGACTTGTATTATTTTTTCCAGTTGAGGGCATTTTATATGAAGACGTTTCGCCCATCATGGAGTTCTTATAAGGTATCAAAGAGATGGGTATAAAGGGAGAAATATGTGTAGTAAGACACATGTGCAACATCTGGGTATCTTTATTGTAGACGTTTCGCCATCCAGTGGCTTTATCAATACAAATTCTAGGACATAACTTGAAGACAGTAGAACTATGTACAGAAGATGAGGTAATCAGTCCCTCAACCTTTGTGTACGAATGGTATATAATACCGACAAGATGAGAGTAAGACACATGTGCAACATCTGGATATCTTTATTGTAGACGTTTCGTCTTCAAGTTATGTCCTAGAATTTGTATTGATAAAGCCACTGGATGGCGAAACGTCTACAATAAAGATACCCAGATGTTGCACATGTGTCTTACTCTCATCTTGTCGGTATTATATACCATTCGTACACAACTTGTCAGACACTGCAACATCATGGAATCTTAATTCTGAGGACATGTACATAACCTTCACGACTACGACAACTACTACTACAACTAACCCATCTCTTTGGGAAGGACCTACTTCCACTGGGGAATCCCGCCTACCAGTGAATTTGCCCTCGTCTGCTACACCTGACGTTACTATATAAGCGCCAGGATTCTTTCTTCTGCTTCAGAATCTCCACGACTATGGTGCTGTTCGCACCTACTCCTAGGTTGAGGGACTGATTACCTCATCTTCTGTACATAGTTCTACTGTCTTCAAGTTATGTCCTAGAATTTGTATTGATAAAGCCACTGGATGGCGAAACGTCTACAATAAAGATACCCAGATGTTGCACATGTGTCTTACTCTCATCCTCTTCAGTAAATGTAAGACCTCCTTCCTGGACCCATCTGTAACATAATTGCTTAAATAAATACTGGTGGGCGAAACGTCTTCTCAAGAAAATTATATAAATCTCTTAATGTGTCTTACACACACACACGTACACTAGATGAATGGTTCAGAGAACCGACATGTTGATAAATTAGACACATGTGCAACTCTTGGGTATCTTTATTGAGGAAACGTTTCGCCACACAGTGGCTTCATCAGTCCATACAAAGGAGAATCTTGAAGAACAGGAGGAGAATGAGGTAATCAGTCCCTCAACCTTGAGTCGATGTGGTCAGTCCATCAATCTTGAATAGAATACGGCATACGTGCTGAGAAGGAGCTGAGGGACTGATTACCTCATTCTCCTCCTGTTCTTCAAGATTCTCCTTTGTATGGACTGATGAAGCCACTGTGTGGCGAAACGTTTCCTCAATAAAGATACCCAAGAGTTGCACATGTGTCTAATTTATCAACACGTACACATCATTTTATACCATTTTAATGTTCATATATATATATATATATATATATATATATATATATATATATATATATATATATATATATATATATATATATATATATATATATATATATATAATTATAATTATTTCTATAATTACATGTGCAAGGTATACAGACCATAGCTGACATCAGTCACATACTACTATATGGAAAGCCCCTTGTTATGCAGAGCATTTCCTGCAAATTAGGTCAGTTTTGTCCCCATGATGCGACCCAGACCAGTCGACGAACACCCAGGTACCTATTTTACTGCTAAGTGAACATGGACAGCAGGTGTAAGGTGACTAACACCCAGGTACTTACTTACTGCTAGGTGAACAGGGACATCAGGTGTCTTACAGAGGCATATAATGGGCACAGGGACTGTACCTCAACATTACAGATGTACATAATGGATCCAAGGACTGTACCTCAATGTGTGAGACACATATGCAACAGTTAGGTATCTTTATTTCGAAACGTTTCGCCTACACAGTAGGCTTCTTCAGTCGAGTACAGAAAAGTTGATAGAAGCAGAAGATACTTGAAGACGATGTAATCAGTCCATCACCCTTAAAGTTTTGAGGTGGTCAGTCCGTCAGTCTGGAGAAGAGCATTGTTCCGTTGTCTGAAACAATATGAAGTTGAAGTGACAGGATGGAGCCCTTTATAGTGCAAGGAGGTGAGACGTAGGTTGCGTTGGGAGGGCAGGTCCCTCTCAAACCCAGCCGTTCTCACTAGTAGAGATTGTCGAAGTTGATGGTCTGTACCAAGATACCCTTGTGTTGCAGTGTCTGACAGATTGAACATTAAAATGGTATAAAATACCGACAGGTTGTTAGGTAAGACACATATGCAACAGTAAGGTATCTTTATTTCGAAACGTTTCGTCTACACAGTAGGCTTCTTCAGTCGAGTACAGAAAAGTTGATAGAAGCAGAAGATACTTGAAGACGATGTAATCAGTCCATCACCCTTAAAGTTTTGAGGTGGTCAGTCCCTCAGTCTGGAGAAGAGCATTGTTCCATAGTATGAAACAATATGGAGATGAAGTGACAAGATGGAGCTTTTTATAGCGCGAAGAGGTGAGACGTAGGCCACTAGGAGAGGTAAGAACTCAGATGTTGAGAAGTCAGGTCCCTCTCAAATCCAGCCGCTCTCACTAGTGGAAGTTGTCGAAGTTGATTGCAGGTCTGTACCAAGATACCCTTGTGTTGCAGTGTCTGACAGATTTTAATGTTCAATGTGTCTTGTATACACAAGAGATGTGACACAACAATGGTGGGGCCGTCAAACCGTTGTTTGTAATAATGTTGATAGAATTACCCACAATATGTTAGGTAAAAGGACACAACTAATGCGACATTTTATTGTGGCAACGTTTCGCTCTCAAGGAGCTTTGTCAAGCCGTGGTACCGGCTCCAGCTTCATATCGTTCCAGACCATGGAGCTGAACTCTTCTCCAGGCTGAGGGACTGACCACCTCAAATGCTGTTTCTCCAAGGTTGATGGACTGATTACATCATTTCACTACTACACCTGCTGCCTCAGTATTTGACTGAAGAAGCCTATTGTGTAGGCGAAACGTTTCATCAATAAAGACACCCAACTGTTGCACATGTGTCTTAATCTTCAACTTCTCGGTATTTTATACCATTATCAAGATTGTTGAATGTTATTTTGCAAATGAAAAAAGTTTTATGGCAATCAGGGACATGTATAAAGTCTAAATGTATAATATATAAAGTACTTAAAATAACCAATAAATTCTGTGCATAATTTGAATTTTTTTAAGTATCGTAATAAAATGTTCATATTTCGGTATGTAGCTCGATTGGTAGCGCACTTAACTCACACAGTGAGGTCCGTGGTTCGATCCCCGGTACGGCTGGAAACATTACGACGTGTTTCCTTAAGACACCTGGTGTCCATGTTCACCCATTAGTAAAATAGGTACCTGGGTGTTGATAAATTAGATACATGTGCAACTCTTGGGTATCTTTATTGAGGAAACGTTTCGCCTACACAATAGGCTTCTTCAGTCAAATACTGAGGCAGCAGGTGTAGTAGTGAAATGATACCCAATAAAGATACCCAAGAGTTGCACATGTGTCTAATTTATCAACATGTCGGTTCTCTGAACCATTCATCTACATACCTGGGTGTTAGTGGACTGGTGTGAGTCGCATCCTGGAGACAAAATTTATCTAATTTGCGGGAAATGCTCTGCAGAACAAGGGGCTTTCTATATAGTAGTATGTCACTGATGTCAGCTTGTGAATATCAAAATGGTACAAAATACCGTCAGGTTGGTAAGTGAGACACATAGACACACAGTTACGCCTACACAGTAGGTTTCTTTCAGAGAGTACAGAAAGTAGGCAGGAGCAGTAGAGATGTGGAGACGATGTAATCAGTCCATCACCCTTGAACACGTAGATTTGAGATTGTCAGTCCCTCAGCCTGGAGAAGAGTTCTGTTCCATAGTCTGAATGTGGAGATCAAGTGAGAATGGTTGGATCTGAGAGGGACGTGACCCCTCAGTGATTACATTCTTTCTTCTACTACTCTACACCTCTCCTGTAAACAGTATATAAGTTGGTTTAGAAAGACACGTAAGCAAACACTATAACATATTTATTAGAAAACGTTTCGGTCCTGGGACCTTGATCACTTCTAACATACAGAGGTAGAAAGACATTATATATACCTCTGTATGTTAGAAGTGATCAAGGTCCCAGGACCGAAACGTTTTCTAATAAATATGTTATAGTGTTTGCTTACGTGTCTTTCTAAACCAACTTGTCGGTATTTATTACCAAGGTTTATACCACAGTATATAAGTCTCCACACTGGCGCTTGATTTTCACATTGTCTCAGACTAAGAAACAGAACTTTTCTCCAGGCTGAGGGACTGACAACTTCAAATCTACGATGGACTGATTGCATCGTTTTCACATCTCTACTCGACTAAAGAAAGCTACTCGTTAAGCGAAACGTTTCGGCTTAAAGATGCCTAACTGTCGCCAGTGTCTCACTTACCATGTTAGGTTGTACATGTACTTGTTACTGATGTTACCTTGTCCATGTACTTCTTACTGATGTTACCTTGTCCATGTAATTATAGAAATGTAGATAAATTACAGTCAGACACAGCAACAGGGAATTCTTCACTTGCCTGACCTATAGTCATCACCTTCCACCATACCCCCGGCCGGGATTGAACCCGCGGTCATAGAGTCTCAAAACTCCAGCCCGTCGCGTTAGCCACTGAAAGTTAGCACAGGCACCTCTGTGACCACAAATGCAAGTTTTTACAGACGAATCTCCAGCTATGGGTTTACTTAGCTCAGTGGTGACGTGTACTTAGCTCAGTGGTGACGTGTACTTAGCTCAGTGGTCTGTGAAGACCTGTTTGTGTGCTCTCTGTGAATCTGAACCAGGATGCCCTCTCTTGAGCAGCTTTACCAGCAGCTGAGAGAAGAACTCAGAGTTGCTAAACTGGAGATACGGCGATTAACGGAGGAGAACAAGAGGATTCGTAGTAATCCTCCTGTTGTGAGTCCCCAGGTTAAGAGGGGAGCTTGGTCAGTGGCCGGGCAACATGGAACCAAGCTGAAGATCAAGAAAACGGTTGGAGAGGCAGAAACAACGAGAAACCAGAAGACTACCGTGGAAACTTCCAACCCATTCTCGGTGCTACCTGACGAATGTGAGTGTTCTACTGGGAATGCCACAACGAGCACCAAGGAAGCATTGGCAGACGTGAGTGAGACATCCCTAGAAACCCCAACGAAGACCATCGAGAACGTCTTGACGAATTCTACAAGTGGTGTAATGCTACCTGGCGAATGTGAGTCGACTACTCGGAGCATCACGACGGACGACGCCAAGGAAGGTAAAAACATTGTTGTTGTTGGGGATAGCCAGATTAGGTACATGGATAGGGCATTCTGCTTGAAGGATAGGAGTAGGAGGCAGAGAGTGTGTTTTCCTGGGGCTGGGATGAAGGATATTGTTAGCCGTCTGGATGACATCATGAGAGGTAATGGGAGCAATCCTATTATCTGTCTCAGTGCTGGAGGCAACGATGTTGGCAGACGTAGGAGTGAGGACCTGATTAGCAGGTATAGGTCAGCAATAGAGATAATTAGGAGGAAGGGTGGGAAACCTGTCATATGTGGCATTTTGCCAAGGAGAGGAGTTGGAAATGAATGGTTGTCCAGAGCAATTGGTGTCAATTGCTGGCTGGACAAATACTGTAAGGAAAATGCGGTAACATTCATTGACAACTGGGACCTCTTCTATGGCAGAAATGACATGTATGCCAGGGATGGGGTTCACTTATCTAGGTGTGGGGTGGGAGCACTGGCCAACGCAGTGGAGGGAGCTGTTAGGTCTTTAAACTAGGAATAGTTAGTGGTATGGGTTTTGGCGGGAAAACTGTGAAGTCGCAGGGTAGTAATATGAGTACTAGGAGAACTAGTAATAGGCAAAATGAGGTGGATATTGGAAAGCCAGTGGCACTAATTGACAAGGACAGTAATAGGTTTAGTGGAATAACAGAAAGGAGCAGGAAGGGTAAAGAGAGAGGAGGGTCTTTAAGTATTTATTACACAAATAGTCGCAGTGCTAGGAATAAGATGGACGAGTTGAGACTAGTTGCTAGTGCAGGTAACATAGATGTATTTGCCATTACTGAGACGTGGTTTAATTCAAAAAGTCGGGACATGCCTGCAGAATGTCACATTCAGGGTTTTAAATTGTTCCAAGTAGATAGAAGTATCGGGAAGGGGGGTGGGGTGGCATTGTATGTCCGAGATCGCTTGAACTGTTGCATAAAAACGGGTATTAAGTCTGAAGTAACACATACAGAGTCTGTTTGGATAGAATTTTCAGAGGGGCATGAAAAATTAATTTTAGGTGTGATATACCGTCCCCCAAATTTAGATAGGGACCAGGGGAGACTACTATGGGAGGAAATTGTTAGGGCCACAAGGCACGATAATGTAGTAATTCTAGGAGACTTTAACTTTAGTCATATTGATTGGAATTTCTTGACTGGGAATTTAGAATCATACGATTTCTTAGAAGTAGTTCAGGATTGTTTTTTGAAGCAGTTTGTGACAGAACCTACAAGGGGTAATAACCTGCTTGACTTAGTTCTGGCAAACAATGAATCCCTTGTTAATAATTTAGAAGTTTCAGAGGAACTGGGTGCTAGCGACCACAAATCAATTACATTTAGAATTGAATGGAAGTATGATAGTAGGGATAACTCAGTAACAGTCCCAGATTTTCGCTTAGCAGATTACGATGGGCTTAGAGAACACTTATCATCTGTTGACTGGGGTAACGAAGAGAGCTATCAATATGACAGTTTTCTGAACACAATACATGCTGCTCAAAGAACGTTTATCCCTTATAAGGAAATTAGATCAAATAGAAATGACCCAAAATGGATGAATAATAGGCTGAAATATCTACTAGGGCATAAGAAAGGAATTTATAGGCGTATCAAAAGAGGCGAGGGTCATCTTATGAATCAGTATATTGACATTAAGAGGGACATTAAAAAGGGGATAAGAAAAGCTAAAAGGGACTATGAAATTAAAGTTGCTAGGGATTCTAAAACTAACCCAAAAAGTTTTTTCCAGGTATATAGAACAAAAGTCAGAGATAAGATAGGTCCCCTTAAAAATAACTATGGGCATCTTACTGACAAAGAGAATGAAATGTGCTCGATTTTAAATAATTATTTTCTCTCGGTTTTTACACAGGAAGACACTAATAATATTCCGGTAATTAATTTTTATAGTGGGCCAGAAGAAGATAAATTATGTAACATCACAGTCACTAGTGAAATGGTTGTGAAGCAGATAGACCGACTGAAGCAAAATAAGTCACCGGGTCCTGATGAGGTTTTTTCAAGGGTTCTAAAGGAATGCAAAATGGAAGTCTGTGAACCATTAACTAATATTTTTAATTTATCTCTTCAAACAGGTGTAGTGTCTGATATGTGGAAGATGGCTAATGTAATTCCTATTTTTAAAACAGGGGACAAGTCGTTACCGTCAAATTACCGCCCAATAAGCCTGACCTCAATTGTAGGCAAATTACTAGAGTCAATTATAGCTGAGATTATAAGAAGCCATCTCGATAAGCATAGCTTGATTAATGATACTCAGCATGGATTCACAAGAGGCCGGTCTTGTCTAACTAATTTATTAACTTTCTTCAGTAAAGCTTTTGAGGCTGTTGACCACGATAAAGAATTTGATATTATTTACTTAGATTTTAGTAAGGCATTTGATAGAGTTCCGCACCAAAGACTGTTGAAGAAAGTAGCAGCTCATGGCATTGGGGGAAGGGTGCTCTCGTGGATCGAATCATGGCTCACAGACAGGAAGCAGAGAGTGTCCATAAATGGGGTTAAATCCGAGTGGGGATCAGTAACAAGTGGCGTTCCACAGGGATCAGTCTTGGGCCCGTTGTTGTTTATAATATATATCAATGATCTTGATGAAGGAATTACTAGTGATATGAGCAAATTCGCCGATGACACGAAGATAGGTAGGATAATTGATTCAAACGTAGATGTTAGGGAACTTCAGGAGGATTTAGACAAACTCTACTCTTGGTCAGAAAAGTGGCAGATGCAGTTCAATGTAGATAAATGCAAGGTTCTGAAGCTCGGGAGTGTCCATAACCCTAGCACTTATAAGTTAAATAATGTAGAACTTAGCCATACAGATTGCGAAAAGGACTTGGGGGTTATGGTAAGCAGCAACCTTAAACCAAGACAGCAATGCCTAAGCGTACGTAATAAGGCAAATAGATTACTGGGATTTATATCAAGAAGTGTAAGCAACAGAAGTCCAGAGGTCATACTGCAGCTTTATACATCATTAGTAAGGCCTCACCTAGATTATGCAGCTCAATTCTGGTCTCCATATTACAGAATGGACATAAATTCGTTAGAAAACATTCAGCGTAGGATGACTAAATTAATACATAGCATTAGAAATCTTCCTTATGAAGAAAGATTGAAGACTCTTAAGTTACATTCACTTGTTAGACGAAGAATGAGGGGAGACCTGATCGAAGTGTATAAGTGGAAGATAGGTATTAATAAAGGGGATATTAACAAGGTCTTGAGGATATCTCTCCAAGAGAGAACCCGCAGTAATGGATTTAAATTAGATAAGTTTAGATTTAGAAAGGACATAGGAAAGTATTGGTTTGGAAATAGGGTAGTTGATGAGTGGAACAGTCTACCTAGTTGGGTTATTGAGGCTAGGACTTTGGGTAGTTTCAAATTTAGGTTGGATAAATACATGAGTGGGATGGGTTGGATTTGAGTGGGACTTGCACATCAGAGCTTATTTCTTGGGTAGCATTGAAAATTGGGTTGGTCAAATGTTTGTTAGTGGGATGAATTGTAAAGGACCTGCCTAGTATGGGCCAACAGGCCTGCTGCAGTGTTCCTCCTTTCTTATGTTCTTATGTTCTTATTCCTGCCATCTCTACACGCACTACTGCCCTTCTATCACAGGAATACAATTCTTAGTCCTAAAGTAACCAAGCGTCCCTAGCACTCCTGCCATCTCTACACGCACTACTGCCCTTCTATCACAGGAATACAATTCTTAGTCCTAAAGTAACCAAGCGTCCCTAGCACTCCTGCCATCTCTACACGCACTACTGCCCTTCTATCACAGGAATACAATTCTTAGTCGTAAGGTAACCAAGCGTCCCTAGCACTCCTGCCATCTCTACACGCACTACTGCCCTTCTATAACAGGAATACAATTCTCAGTCCTAAAGTAACCAAGCGTCCCTAGCACTCCTGCCATCTCTACACGCACTACTGCCCTTCTATAACAGGAATACAATTCTCAGTCCTAAAGTAACCAAGCGTCCCTAGCACTCCTGCCATCTCTACACGCACTACTGCCCTTCTATCACAGGAATACAATTCTTAGTCCTAAAGTAACCAAGCGTCCCTAGCACTCCTGCCATCTCTACACGCACTACTGCCCTTCTATCACAGGAATACAAAACACCACATCTGCCTCCCCTTCGACCACTCCTGACACTTCAGTGCCAGTAACGCAAGCCACCATCTCTGTTACCAAACTATTTTACGTACTAGTAAAAGGAATGAAAGTAGCCACTGTTATTGGTACACAGAATAAAAAAGTCGATATTAAAATGGTATAAGATACGAAAACGTTGATCAGTAAGATACATGTGCAACAGTTAAGTATCTTTATTCCGAAACGTTTCTCCTACTCAGTAGGCTTCTTCAGTTGAGTAGAGAAGAGTTAGCAGAAGCAGTAACAATGTGAAGACGATGGAATCAGTCCATTACCCTTTTTTCAAACTATGGAGCAAAACTCTTCTCCAGGCTGAGGGACTGACCACCTCAAAACTTGGTCTTCAAGGGTGATGGACTGATTAAATCGTATTCACATCTCTACTCCTTCTGTTAAATCTTCAGTATTCGATTGAAGAAACCTACTGTGTAGGCGAAACATTTCGGAATAAAATTCCTAACTGTTGCACATGTGTCTTACTTATCAACAAGTTGACAATCACATCTCCGGACTTGAGTAGAAAATCCTGTCCGACACAACACCTCAGATAGAAGCGCCATGTGCTCCAAGGATCCGTATGCAAGATTATGTAACGGTACGGTACAATTTGTCTGCTGCCCTCCCTACATCTTAACTAACATAAGAATTGAGGAACACTGCAGAAGGCCTACTGGCCCATACAAGGCAGGTCCTCATCAAAACCTTCCCTACCCAAAACTACCCAAGAATTTACTCCCGTACCCAAGACACCAATCAAACCCAGCCCCTCCCACTAACCAAGTAGCTGACTTCAACGACACATCAACGACATCCCCCTCAGACCACTTACCCAAAAGAAGACTTCGGAAGACTAAAAGGGGATCCTCAACTATGACTCTACCATGAGCTTCCAGATCAACACTTCACTGCCTGCTGAAATACCTTCCCCAACTCCAGAGTCTGCCTGTCATCGCCATCACTGGTACAATAAAGATGGTGTAATCAGTCCGTTAACCTTGGAGAGAAGGTATCTGAGGTGGTCAGTCCCTCTCAGCCTGGAGAAGAGTTCAGCTCCATGGTCTGGAACGATTATCGTTCCAGACCCAGCAGCGGAACGTCGAGGGCAAGAGACGAGGGCAGCACCAGTGAGGGCAGCGCAGCTGTGCTGTCCTCACTGGTGCTGCCTTCACCTCTTCTGCCCTCGTCTCTTGCCCTCGACGTTCCGTTGCTGGGTCTGGAACGATAATGGTTCCAGACCATGGAGCTGAATTCTTCTTCAGGCTGAGAGGGACTGACCACCTCAAATAAATTTTCTCCAAGGTTGGTGGACTGATTACATCATCTTCATTTCACTACTACACCTGTTGCCTCTACATTTGACTGAAGAAGCCTACCGTGTAGGCGAAACGTTTCAACAATAAAGATACCCAACTGTCGCACATGTGTCTTAATCATCAACTTGTCAGTATTTTATACCATAACTATTAAAGTAGAAAATTATTGTACTGACTGCTGCAGTGAAGGATTATTGTACTGACTGCTGCAGTGAAGGATTATTATACTGACTGCTGCAGTGAAGGATTATTATACTGACTGCTGCAGTGAAGGAGTATTATACTGACTGCTGCAGTGAAGGATTATTATACTGACTGCTGCAGTGAAGGATTATTATACTGACTGCTGCAGTGAAGGATTATTATACTGACTGCTGCAGTGAAGGATTATTATACTGACTGCTGCAGTGAAGGAGTATTATACTGACTGCTGCAGTGAAGGATTATTATACTGACTGCTGCAGTTAAGGATTATTGTACTGACTACTGCAGTGAAGGATTATTATACTGACTGCTGCAGTGAAGGATTATTATACTGACTGCTGCAGTGAAGGAGTATTATACTGACTGCTGCAGTGAAGGATTATTATACTGACTGCTGCAGTGAAGGATTATTATACTGACTGCTGCAGTGAAGGATTATTATACTGACTGCTGCAGTGAAGGATTATTATACTGACTGCTGCAGTTAAGGATTATTATACTGACTGCTGCAGTGAAGGATTATTATACTGACTGCTGCAGTGAAGGATTATTATACTGACTGCTGCAGTGAAGGATTATTATACTGACTGCTGCAGTGAAGGATTATTATACTGACTGCTGCAGTGAAGGATTATTGTACTGACTGCTGCAGTTAAGGATTATTATACTGACTGCTGCAGTGAAGGATTATTATACTGACTGCTGCAGTGAAGGATTATTATACTGACTACTGCAGTGAAGGATTATTATACTGACTGCTGCAGTGAAGGATTATTGTACTGACTGCTGCAGTTAAGGATTATTATACTGACTGCTGCAGTGAAGGATTATTATACTGACTGCTGCAGTTAAGGATTATTATACTGACTGCTGCAGTGAAGGATTATTATACTGACTGCTGCAGTGAAGGATTATTGTACTGACTGCTGCAGTGAAGGATTATTATACTGACTGCTGCAGTGAAGGAGTATTATACTGACTGCTGCAGTGAAGGATTATTATACTGACTGCTGCAGTGAAGGAGTATTATACTGACTGCTGCAGTGAAGGATTATTATACTGACTGCTGCAGTGAAGGATTATTATACTGACTGCTGCAGTGAAGGATTATTATACTGACTGCTGCAGTGAAAAAGTATTATACTGACTGCTGCAGTGAAGGATTATTATACTGACTGCTGCAGTTAAGGATTATTATACTGACTGCTGCAGTGAAGGATTATTATACTGACTGCTGCAGTGAAGGATTATTATACTGACTGCTGCAGTGAAGGATTATTATACTGACTGCTGCAGTGAAGGATTATTATACTGACTGCTGCAGTGAAGGATTATTATACTGACTGCTGCAGTGAAGGATTATTATACTGACTGCTGCAGTGAAGGATTATTATACTGACTGCTGCAGTTAAGGATTATTATACTGACTGCTGCAGTGAAGGATTATTGTACTGACTGCTGCAGTTAAGGATTATTGTACTGACTGCTGCAGTTAAGGATTATTGTACTGACTGCTGCAGTTAAGGATTATTGTACTGACTGCTGCAGTGAAGGATTATTATACTGACTGCTGCAGTGAAGAACAGTCTCACACACACTGTATCTCAACCACTCTGTCTCAACCACAAGAATGACCATCACACACACTGCATCTCAACCACTCTGTCTCAACCACAAGAATGACCATCACACACACTGCATCTCAACCACTCTATCTCTCAACCACAAGAATGACCATCACACACACTGCATCTCAACCACTCTATCTCTCAACCACAAGAATGACCATCACACACACTGCATCTCAACCACTCTATCTCTCAACCACAAGAATGACCATCACACACACTGCATCTCAACCACTCTATCTCTCAACCACAAGAATGACCATCACACACACTGCATCTCAACCACTCTATCTCTCAACCACAAGAATGACCATCACACACACTGCATCTCAACCACTCTATCTCTCAACCACAAGAATGACCATCACACACACTCTTCCAACCAATTTCCCAAATAGAAAAGAAACCGTCAAGAAGTAAGAGCTCCAGACGCAAGAGACCCCAACCTATGTTTCCATCTTACATCTTAAACACGCCAAAAAGATTCAAGCAACACAGCAACCTCTCTCTAGTACCGACACTTCCAGACAACCCTCCAACCTACATC
>NW_027198090.1:0-49637 GCF_038502225.1 Cherax quadricarinatus
GTTAGGAACATGGATAGGGAAATAGAACTTATGAAGCTGAAATTAGCCCTAGTTGCAGAAGAAAAAGATCAAATGTACAAAGATCCAGTAACAGGAAGATTTAGAAGAGTTTAGGGCTCAAGAAAGAGCTAAAGAGATGCAGGCTGCTTCTCAACGAGCCACAGACACGAGGGTAGATGTTTTTCATTTGGATAAAGCCATAAAATTTGTGCCCAGATTCCTAGAGAAAGACCCAGACCAGTTTTTTCTGTTGTTCGAAAGTGCATACAGTGGAACCTTGACTTACGAGTTTAATCTGTTCCATTACCTAGCTCATGACTCAGTTTGCTCGTATGTCAAATCAATTTTCCTCATTTAAATTAATTGAATAGCCATTAATCCATTCCTGCACTCTGGAGGCAAGACAAAATACTTGAATATGATGCTATTATCAACTGTACAGCTTATTTATCTATCACAATTCATCTAATATGACATAATAAACAATATAATTAACAAAGAAACATGATATATACTCTAGAATGAATAAAATAGGCCATAATATGGTGGCAGAGGCAGCGGCAGAAGCGTCCACCATTTCCTGTCCCACTTTGACTATTGTACGTATATATGTACTTATACACTTGGAGCAGAGATGGTGGGGGAGGTTGAGGGTGGGGGATGTTGAGGGTGGGGGATACTGAGGGTGGGGAATGTTGAGGGTGGGGGATGCTGAGGGTGGGGGATGTTGAGGGTGGGAGACTGGCAGTGTGGCATATGATGTCAGTGGCCCTGTAAACCTCCAACAACACAAGTTTTGTTTTATCCCTGAACTTAACTGATACAATTTGTACTAAGCTGGTATTGCCTGGCTAAGTCAATGGAAATCGTCGTCTTTTTCTTTTCAGCACTGTCCTTTGCACTTATTTTCTTAGGACCCATGGTTACAAAAAATAAATATGGCCAAATGACTGTAAAAAATGCAACCAAGCACAAGAGAACTGCCCCCACAGCAATGTAATCAACAAGTCGGCCGTCTCCCACCGAGGCAGGGTGACCCAAAAAAGAAAGAAAATCCCCAAAAAGAAAATACTTTCATCATCATTCAACACTTTCACCACACTCGCACATTATCACTGTTTTTTGCAGAGGTGCTCAGAATACAACAGTCTAGAAGCATACACATATAAAGATACACAACATATCCCTCCAAACTGCCAATATCCCAAACCCCTCCTTTAAAGTGCAGGCATTGTACTTCCCATTTCCAGGACTCAAGTCCGACTATATGAAAATAACCGGTTTCCCTGAATCCCTTCACTAAATATTACCCTGCTCACACTCCAACAGATCGTCAGGTCCCAAGTACCATTCGTCTCCATTCACTCCTATCTAACACGCTCACGCACGCTTGCTGGAAGTCCAAGCCCCTTGCCCACAAAACCTCCTTTACCCCCTCTCTCCAACCCTTTCGAGGACGACCCCTACCCCGCCTTCCTTCCCCTATAGATTTATATGCTTTCCATGTCATTCTACTTTGATCCATTCTCTCTAAATGACCAAACCACCTCAACAACCCCTCTTCTGCCCTCTGACTAATACTTTTATTAACTCCACACCTTCTCCTAATTTCCACACTCCGAATTTTCTGCATAATATTTACACCACACATTGCCCTTAAACAGGACATCTCCACTGCCTCCAACCGTCTCCTCGCTGCTGCATTTACCACCCAAGCTTCACACCCATATAAGAGTGTTGGTACTACTATACTTTCATACATTCCCTTCTTTGCCTCCATAGATAACGTTTTTTGACTCCACATATACCTCAATGCACCACTCACCTTTTTTCCCTCATCAATTCTATGATTAACCTCATCCTTCATAAATCCATCCGCCGACACGTCAACTCCCAAGTATCTGAAAACATTCACTTCTTCCATACTCCTCCTCCCCAATTTGATATCCAATTTTTCTTTATCTAAATCATTTGACACCCTCATCACCTTACTCTTTTCTATGTTCACTTTCAACTTTCTACCTTTACACACATTCCCAAACTCATCCACTAACCTTTGCAATTTTTCTTTAGAATCTCCCATAAGCACAGTATCATCAGCAAAAAGTAACTGTGTCAATTCCCATTTTGAATTTGATTCCCCATAATTTAATCCCACCCCTCTCCCAAACACCCTAGCATTTACTTCCTTTACAACCCCATCTATAAATATATTAAACAACCATGGTGACATTACACATCCCTGTCTAAGACCTACTTTTACCGGGAAGTAGTCTCCCTCTCTTCTACACACCCTAACCTGAGCCTCACTATCCTCATAAAAACTCTTTACAGCATTTAATAACTTACCACCTATTCCATATACTTGCAACATCTGCCACATTGCTCCTCTATCCACTCTATCATATGCCTTTTCTAAATCCATAAATGCAATAAAAACTTCCCTACCTTTATCTAAATACTGTTCACATATATGCTTCAATGTAAACACTTGATCTACACATCCCCTACCCACTCTGAAACCTCCTTGCTCATCCGCAATCCTACATTCTGTCTTACCTCTAATTCTTTCAATTATAACCCTACCGTACACTTTTCCTGGTATACTCAGTAAGCTTATTCCTCTATAATTTTTACAGTCTCTTTTGTCCCCTTTCCCTTTATATAAAGGGACTATACATGCTCTCCGCCAATCCCTAGGTACCTTCCCCTCTTTCATACATTTATTAAACAAAAGTACCAACCACTCCAACACTATATCCCCCCCTGCTTTTAACATTTCTGTCATGATCCCATCAGTTCCAGCTGCTTTACCCCCTTTCATTTTACGTAATGCCTCACGTACCTCCCCCACACTTACATTCTGCTCTTCTTCACTCCTAAAAGATGGTATACCTCCCTGACCAGTGCATGAAATTACTGCCTCTGTTTCTTCCTTAACATTTAAAAGTTCCTCAAAATATTCTCGCCATCTACCTAATACCTCCATCTCCCCATCTACTAACTCCCCTACTCTGTTTTTAACTGACAAATCCATATTTTCCTTAGGCTTTCTTAACTTGTTTAACTCACTCCAAAATTTTTTCTTATTTTCATTAAAATTTCTTGACAGTGCCTCTCCCACTCTATCATCTGCTCTCCTTTTGCACTCTCTCACCACTCTCTTTACCTTTCTTTTACTCTCCATATACTCTGCTCTTCTTATAACACTTCTGCTTTGTAAAAACCTCTCATAAGCTACCTTTTTCTCTTTTATCACACCCTTTACTTCATCATTCCACCAATCACTCCTCTTTCCTCCTGCCCCCACCCTCCTACAACCACAAACTTCTGCCCCACATTCTAATACTGCATTTTTAAAACTATTCCAACCCTCTTCAACCCCCCCACTACTCATCTTTGCACTAGCCCACCTTTCTGCCAATAGTCGCTTATATATCACCCGAACTTCCTCCTCCCTTAGTTTATACACTTTCACCTCCCTCTTACTTGTTGTTGCCTCCAGGACTCAAGTCCGACTATATGAAAATAACCGGTTTCCCTGAATCCCTTCACTAAATATTACTAAATATTAAATATTCAGCAAGTCGGCCGTCTCCCACCAAGGCAGGGTGATATGTTGTGTATCTTTATACGTATATGCTTCTAAACTGTTGTGTTCTGAGCACCTCTGCAAAAACAGTAATTATGTGTGAGTGAGGTGAAAGTGTTGAATGATGATGAAAGTATTTTCTTTTTGGGATTTTCTTTCTTTTTGGGTCACCCTGCCTCGGTGGGAGACGGCCGACTTGTTGAAAAAAAAAAAAATACACACAGTGGACCCTTGCCTAACAAACGCATCGCATAACGTTAAATCCACCTAGCAATACATTTTAACGCAAATTTTTGCCTTGCCTAGCGCTAAAAAACTCGCTCAACGCGATTCGTTCGAGACGCGTCCACGTGTGGCCTGAGCCCGCCTCACTTGTTCCGTGGGTGCCACTGTTTACAAGCCAGCCACCACGGTTGCATCCAAGCATACAGTCGGAACATTTCATATTATCACAGCGTTTTTAGTGATTGCACCTGCAAAATAAGTCACCATGGGCCCCAAGAAAGCTTCTAGTGCCAACCCTACAGCAAAAAGGGTGAGAATTACTATGGATATGAAGAAAGAGATCATTGCTAAGTATGAAAGTGGAGTGCGTGTCTCCGAGCTGGCCAGGTTGTACACAAAACCCCAATCAACCATCGCTACTATTGTGGCCAAGAAAACGGCAATCAAGGAAGCTGTTCTTGCCAAAGGTGCAACTTTGTTTTCGAAACAGAGATCGCAAGTGATAGAAGATGTTGAGAGACTGTTATTGGTGTGGATAAACGAAAAACAGATAGCAGGAGATAGCATCTCTCAAGCGATCATATGTGAAAAGGCTAGGAAGTTGCATGAGGATTTAATTAGAAAAATGCCTGCAACTAGTGGTGATGTGAGTGAATTTAAGGCCAGCAAAGGTTGGTTTGAGAGATTTAAGAAGCGTAGTGGCATACATAGTGTGATAAGGCATGGTGAGGCTGCCAGTTCGGACCACAAAGCAGCTGAAAAATATGTGCAGGAATTCAAGGAGTACATAGACAGTGAAGGACTGAAACCTGAACAAGTGTTTAATTGTGACGAAACAGGCCTGTTTTGGAAGAAAATGCCAAGCAGGACCTACATTACTCAGGAGGAAAAGGCACTCCCAGGACATAAGCCTATGAAAGACAGGCTTACTCTGTTGATGTGTGCTAATGCTAGTGGTGATTGCAAAGTGAAGCCTTTATTGGTGTATCACTCTGAAACTCCCAGAGTGTTCAGGCAAAAGAATATCCTCAAGGCTAATTTGTGTGTGCTGTGGAGGGCAAACAGTAAGGGTCACTAGGGACTTTTTCTATGACTGGTTACACCATGCATTTGCCCCCACTGTGAAAAATTACCTAATGGAAAAGAAATTAGACCTTAAGTGCCTCCTGGTATTAGACAGTGCTCCTGGTCATCCTTCAGACTTGGCAGAGCGACTTTCTGGGGGACATGAGCTTCATTAAGGTCAAGTTTTTGCCTCCTAATACCACTCCTCTCCTGCAGCCCATGGACCAGCAGGTTCACAAAAGCTCTGTTTGAAATCAGAAACTCAATTGACTCTGTTTTGGAGAGACACAAACTTGGGAGGGAGTGTAAGAGGACCTTGAACTCTGCTTGGAAGAAACTGTCAGAATGTGTAGACCAAAGGGATTTTGAAGGATTTGAGGCTAAAAAACTGACTCTTGTTATGGGGCTATAGGACCCAACATGTATTTATAAGTAACAGTTACTCTGGAATACCTAATTATATTGAATTGATGGGGACTTTGCTCTAAATGTCAGAAGGACTGATCAACCTTATGACTGAGGCAGCTGGGTCAAGCCTATTTTTCTCAATATAATAGGTTATACTATAGACACTATTTTTAAAGTAAAATTAAGGTGGGTAGAATTGTCAATTGTGCTTGGCAAATAATAGCACAGTTATACTATAGACACATAAACACACAATTTAAATAAGTAGTTTATAAAGTTGTATTTCCTTTTGTAAAAGTAAAATTAAGGTGTGGTAGAATTGTGGTAACTGGAGAATTGTGCTTGGCAACAGTCTTTTGTTTTGGTGGGAGGAGCTTAGCCAGGCTCTCTCTCTCTCTCCCTCTCACTGACTCCCTCTCTCTGTGGCTGACCTTCAACCTGGCAGGATCTCTGGGTCCTTCTTCTATCTTTTGGGGCATTATGTGTGCTCCAGGGGTGAGTTTTTATAATTTAAGTTGTGGCCACCATACCCAGGGTGACTAAAGTGTGTCAAAACACTGGTTAGCCCAGAGTTATGTCAAGAAGAAGAGAGGACAAAAGTTGTTGGAACACACCATGTGGAGAACAGGTATGGAGTGTGTAGATTTTGTTTTGAAAATGTGAGGCTGTGATTGTATATTCTGTACATATCTATTGAGAATACAGTTATATTTTTATAGTAGTAGTTTACATAACCTGTGAAGAGGGCTGGTGAAAGGGTATCAGAGACACTCAAGATGATCAGCCATGATGTAAGTATTACCCCTAGACAGATAAGGCCATTAAGTAAAAAGCTACCCCACACTAGAACATGTAGTGAGAACCTTACTATCAAAGTAATAAGGGACAAACCAACGTAACATGGGAGCTTGACCGGGAGAGTTATTTGACTGCTAAAATAACTCAAAACATTCTTTGAACTATATGTGCTGGTATGGGGTAATAACAGTTGCATGTTTCTGGTAGAAGATTTACCAAGGTGGGTCAGTGGAAGTGTTGTTTTCATATATTAGTTTACAGGTTGTTTTTCTCCTAAGGTGGGAGAAAGGTTGAGTAACACATTTTTGTTGTGGTTATGGTAAGTGCTATGTGCATAGTTTACATTCAATTTGTGTTATTTTATGTGCCTGTGGGAAAACTTTGTCCACTGATACTGTAAGAGGGAAGCAAGTGTTTAAAGAAAAAAACTATGTCAGAAGATGAGTCTTCAGATTTTTTAGGCTTCAGGGAAGAAGGTAATAATTCATCAGTAAACATGCCTGTTAACAGTGAACATGAGGGATCACCTACTCCAGGTGATATGGAAATGGAGAGAATGAGACTTAAATTAGCAGTACTAGAGGCTGAAATGAAATTAATGAAAGCTAAGGAGGAAGAACGTCAAAGGTTAGGAGGTTCAGAACAAGAGCCTGAGCAGTACTTTAACATAACTAAAGCTGCAAATTTTGTCCCTAAGTTTACAGAGAGTGACCCAGATAGATATTTTTCTTTTTTTGAGAAGACTGCTTTGGAGCAAGGATGGCCCAAACAGAAGTGGGCTACCCTAGTTCGCACACAACTTGTGGGTAAAGGATTCCAGAGAGTAGAGACTCTGGAGGGGCAAGATTTTTCTGATTATGATAAGATTAAAGAGGAAGTATTGCTTGCATACCAAATGATACCTGAGAAATATAGACAAAAGTTCAGGAATCAAAAATTTCAGGATGGGCAGACCTTAACTGAGTTTGGGAATGAGAAACTGTTCCTTTTTAAGAAATGGGTTTGTTCTAAAGGAGTTAATAAAGACTATAACAAATTAGTAGATCTGATGGTTCATGAGGAATTGTACAATACAATCCCTGTTGACCTCAGAGAATATTTGGAGGACAAAAACCCAGATAATCTTTCAGAAGCACTGGATCTAGGTGACCGATTCTTGGCTCGCAGGGAATTGGTAAGTAAAAACAGTCATGCTGCTTCTGAAAATTTCCCCACTCATTCTAAACCTTATTCCAAGTCCTATGGTCATAAAGGTAAGTGGGACAAGAATTTTCAGGGACAAATGAAGGCTGAGGTGCCCTCTAAAATAGAAGGAAAAGGTAAGTCAGCTGGAGTTCAAAGTTTACCTAGACAATCAGATAATGTTTCAGGTCCTCGAGTAAACAGTACCAGTCCTACACCAAATGGTAAAAATACCTTTAAGAGTTATGCCTGTTACTACTGTAACAAAACTGGACACACACAAAAGTTTTGCTGGTCAAGGCGGCGAGATCAGGAAAGGGAGGAACCACCCCAGAGGACTCTAACTGCAGAGATACATCCAGTTGCCTGCATTAGGTCTTCAAGGCAAGGTGAGGAGGAACCTTTGGATCTAGACCCCAGGATGTGTATATTTTCTAGTAGGTCCACAGTTGGTTTGCAAAAGGATGTAGGCAGAGTTGAGAACATATTGTCCTTGAGAGATGGATGTAGCACCTACTCTTTGCTACGTGCTGGAGTGCTACCAGTGTCTAAGGATACCTATACTGGGGTAGATATATTGTTGAAGGGTATTACGGGTTCAACCATAAGGACACCTGTACACAAATTATGGGTAGAATCTGCATACCAAGTTGGCTATCTCCCTGTAGGTATCTCAGATGAAATTCCCTTCGAAGGGGTCGACCTCTTATTAGGGAATAATGTTATGGGCCTGTTAGACAGTGAGGAACAACTAGTTTGGGGGAAACCAAGTCCCAAATGTTGGGAGGAAATGGCTAGGAAAACCCTGCCAGACCTTCTCCCTGATGGTTCCACCATGAGAAGTATGGCTCATGATCATGCTACCAACAGTCTTCATGATATTTCTCATGAGGATGGTGAGGGCTTAAGTTTGGTAACTCTGCTTTCTGATGTTGAACTGCAGTCAACTGAAGAAAAGGATGTTCCAGCCAGAGCTGAGCATGATTGGAGAATGGATCAGTTAAATAGTGTGAGAGAGGCTGCACCTGCTAGGGTGCAATTAATTTCTGTGCAGGAAAATGTCGCTGTTGCTGAGGAAGAGATTTTACAGTTAAATAAGTGTTTTCATTTCAGGGAGGAAACTCTTACAAAGAATTCACCTCTGTTTGCAGTATCGATGGAAGGAGAACAAGGGTTTTGTCCCCAGGTGGTGATGTCCAAGGTTTCCAGGCATTTCTTCTGGTCTCAGCTGTGGGAGACTGTCAGAGAGTATATTGAGACCTATCATGTCTTTCAATTTATAGGGAAACCTAGTCGAAGTATTAACCCTGTTCCCCTTCAGGCTATTTCAGCACCAGGTGAACCCTTCAGCAAGCTGGTAGTAGATGTACTTGGTCCATTCCCAAGGACCAAACTGGGAAATGATTATTTACTCACAAATATTTGCTCCACTACCAGGTACCTGGAAGCAGTCCCTCTGCATAAGATAACTGCTCATGTAGTCTTAAGGGTTTTGATGAAGTTCTTTTTTCATGTTGGTTTTCCACAAGCAGTGCAAAAAGACCAGGGGCCTAACTTTACCTCAAAGTCTTTTAGAAATGTTTTGAAGGGACTAAAAGTAGAGCCTCAGTGTTCAACTGTGTATCACTCTCCATCTCAAGGGGAAATAGAGAAATTACATCAAACCCTCAAGACAATGATGCAAGCCTATGGTATAGACAATACTAACAACTGGGATGAGAGGATCCCTTTCTTTGTATTTGCTGAGTGGGGAAGCACTCTGGAATCTCTGAGCTATTGGCTTGGGGAGGATGGTGATGCTCCCCCCTCGGAGCTTTTTCTCAGTTTCAGACACTGTTTGGCTCGTATGAGGTGGATGGTACCAGTGAACGTGCCCATCAACCAGACCAGGATGATGATGTGGGACCATAATGTGGACCATGATACTCTGGAGGCTGGAGAGGAAGTGCTGATACTGGAGCCAATTCATGTGAAAATCTGTATGGCAAGTTGCTGTGAGCTGAACATGTTGTGGGGGAAGTTCCCAGGGGTTAGATATAAAACCCACACCCCCAAGCAAGAAAAGAATGAGTATAGTGTACACAGTAACCGGTTAAAGGGTTTGAAGTTATGTCAAAAATTCAGAGAGACCAATGTTTTAATGGAATGTAAAGGGCTGCAAAACAATAATCTGTATGAAATACCAAAAGTGTATTTAAGAAATAACATGTGTGTAAAAGATTTTGGGAAATGCATGCTTGGTTTTAATGAGAAAAATGTTGGAGAGTTGGCTCAGCCACCTTGGAACTTTATAAAAGTTTGGGATGTCAGTAATGGGGAAAAGTTGAAACTCCATGAAGAAATTGTTAAGGAAGCTGAGCCAATTCAACAATTTTTGTGTGGGAAAAATCTGTATGAAAAATTGGAGATGGAGGAAGAAGTGAAATTCTTCCAACACCAGTTTGTAGTGCTTAGTGAGAGTCAGTGGGCATTCCCATGCTTCATGGTTCCCAAATTAGATGGCACCCTGGGCATAAACACTGATTACCACAAAGTACGTTTAACAACTAAGGTTTACAGGATTAGAAAGATTGATACTTATGCGCTAAGAGATGCAAACATTTTAAATAAACTAAAACATAGGGCAGGAAGATGTGATTTCCATGGCCTGTGTTCCAGTACCATTTTAATGTGTGTAATGCAAATTGTGTTCATTGTGTGCTTAAAATTTGTGTGTGAGATGGAACGTGATGGTATTTGTGTAAACTTGATGTATCCAACCTGGGTGCAAAGAGATGTCTTTGGTGTTTGTTGTTGCACTGCGAGAGGTTGCAGAACTGTTACTATCTATGAACAACCTTCTAAGTTTAAATGTCAACATTTTACCACAGGAAAGAAAATTTTCATTTTGGGGCTGGCTATTCAGCATTTGTACATGTCTCAGGATCTCTTCATCCTGTTCCTGTGTATAGTGACTAAAATCAGACTCTTAAAATGGGCTTTGTTCCTACAGCCTTTTAATTTGGAAGTCAAATATATAAAAGGCTCAGAGAATGTGGTTGCTGATGCTCTCTCTAGATGTTTCATGTAGATGCATGGTGCGTACTTTGTACATAGTGTTTGTCATGTGCTGACCTTGTTGTTTTTGCAGTGGTGAACTCTCGGCGAGCCTGAGTACTCTCTACCAGCCATCTGACTGTGAAGGAGTCGAGTCGGAGCCAAAAGTGTGACGAGGGTCAGGGTGTACGTAAATGTGAGTTGAGGCAGTGGTTGACAACCTTCGGTAACATGAGACGTTCAGGAAGGTATGTGATGTTGTGTCTTGGTGTGCTCTATATACAAAACGGCCCGACGATTTGCCTTTGTGGTCCCTTGGACCCCTCCATGTTCTATGTCAGCCTCCTCTTCATAAGTTTGGAGGATCTGTGTGGAGTGGGACCTCGGAAGATGGGCTTGAGTGCCTGACCATGTTAAGGATCGTGAGTGTTGACTGGAAGTCTCACTGTTTGGTTCGGCCACCAAGTGAGAGACACCTTGACATGTTTTGTGAAGTTTCCTGCCTGGTGTACACCTGACTGCTCTGGGTTTGGCTCTACTCTCGTCTCCTGATCAGGAAGATGCCACCCTGGAGTACCAGTTGCTTGCTGGATTACCGTAGCAGAGGCACAGGCCTGTTGGTGCGGGCTTTCACAGTGGGCATTGTGTGCAATTTTGCATTGTAATGTGTATTGTTTAAAAGTCACTAAAATTGTAAATAGTTACACCCTTGAGTATATGGGTATGGTTAAAATGCTTTTCTAAAAAATTCTGCAATCTGTTGTAAATAACAGTAAAGTGAAGAGTAGTTATGGTGCTGGGAAATATGTAGCATTTCTAGTAGTCTTGTTTACCGCCTTCAGACTTAAGCAATATACTTTTTACTAGCCGTATCCTGAGGGACACGGCTAGCTTTTGTGAGACTTCGTCTGGAGGTGGGGGTGTTATGGGGCTATAGGACCCAACATGTATTTATAAGTAACAGTTACTCTGGAATACCTAATTATATTGAATTGATGGGGACTTTGCTCTAAATGTCAGAAGGACTGATCAACCTTATGACTGAGAGGCAGCTGGGTCAAGCCTATTTTTCTCAATATAATAGGTTATACTATAGACACATAAACACACAATTTAAATAAGTAGTTTATAAAGTTGTATTTCTTTTTGTAAAAGTAAAATTAAGGTGTGGTAGAATTGTGGTAACTGGAGAATTGTGCTTGGCAACAGTCTTTTGTTTTGGTGGGAGGAGCTTAGCCAGTCTCTCTCTCTCTCCCTCTCACTGACTCTCTCTCTCTGTGGCTGACCTTCAACCTGGCAGGATCTCTGGGTCCTTCTTCTATCTTTTGGGGCAGTATGTGTGCTCCAGGGGTGAGTTTTTATAATTTAAGTTGTGGCCACCATACCCAGGGTGACTAAAGTGTGTCAAAACACTGGTTAGCCCAGAGTTAGTCAAGGAGAGAGAAGGACAAAAGTTGTTGGAACACACCATGTGGAGAACAGGTATGGAGTGTGTAGATTTTGTTTTGAAAATGTGAGGCTGTATATTCTGTACATATCTATTGAGAATACAGTTATATTTTTATAGTAGTAGTTTACATAACCTGTGAAGAGGGCTGGTGAAAGGATATCAGAGACACTCAAGATGATCAGCCATGATGTAAGTATTACCCCTAGACAGATAAGGCCATTAAGTAAAAAGCTACCCCACACTAGAACATGTAGTGAGAACCTTACTAACATAACAGTGTGGATAAACAACAAAGGTTGGTTTGAGAGATTTAAGAATCGTAGTGGCATACATAGTGTGATAAGGCATGGTGAGGCTGCCAGTTCGGACCACAAAGCGGCTGAAAAATATGTGCAGGAATTCAAGGAGTACATAGACAGTGAAGGACTGAAACCTGAACAAGTGTTTAATTGTGATGAAACAGGCCTGTTTTGGAAGAAAATGCCAAGCAGGACCTACATTACTCAGGAGGAAAAGGCACTCCCAGGACATAAGCCTATGAAAGACAGGCTTACTCTGTTGATGTGTGCCAATGCTAGTGGTGATTGCAAAGTGAAGCCTTTATTGGTGTATCACTCTGAAACTCCCAGAGTGTTCAGGAAAAACAATGTCCTCAAGGCTAATTTGTGTGTGCTGTGGAGGGCAAACAGTAAGGCATGGGTCACTAGGGACTTTTTCTATGACTGGTTACACCATGCATTTGCCCCCACTGTGAAAAATTACCTAATTGAAAAGAAATTAGACCTTAAGTGCCTCCTGGTATTAGACAATGCTCCTGGTCATCCTTCAGACTTGGCAGAGCGACTTTCTGGGGAAATGAGCTTCATTAAGGTGAAGTTTTTGCCTCCTAATACCACTCCTCTCCTGCAGCCCATGGACCAGCAGGTCATTTCCAACTTCAAGAAACTGTACACAAAAGCTATGTTTGAAAGGTGCTTTGTAGTGACCTCAGAAACTCAACTGACTCTAAGAGAGTTTTGGAGAGATCACTTTAGCATCCTCAATTGTGTAAACATTATAGGTAAGGCTTGGGAGGGAGTGACTAAGAGGACCTTGAACTCTGCTTGGAAGAAACTGTGGCCAGAATGTGTAGACAAAAGGGATTTTGAAGGGTTTGAGGCTAACCCTGGGAATCCTATGCCAGTTGAGGAATCCATTGTGGCATTGGGGAAGTCCTTGGGGTTGGAGGTTAGTGGGGAGGATGTGGAAGAGTTGGTGGAGGAGGACAATGAAGAACTAACCACTGATGAGCTGCTAGATCATCTTCAACAGCAAGAGGCCACACCTGAGGAAACTGCTTCGGAGGAGGGGATAGAGAAATTGAGGAAGTTGCCTACTTCAAAGATTAAGGAAATGTGTGCAATGTGGCTTAAAGTGCAAACCTTTTTTGATGAAAATCACCCTCACACAGCTATTGCAAGCCGTGTTGGCAACCTGTACACTGACAATGTTGTGAAACACTTTAGGAATGTCATAAAGGAACGGGAGGTACAGGCCTCTATGGACAGATATGTTGTGCGACAGAGGTCCAGTGACTCTCAAGCTGGTCCTAGTGGCATTAAAAGAAGAAGGGAAGTAACCCCGGAAAAGGACTTGCCACCTCAAGTCCTAATGGAAGGGGATTCCCCTTCTAAACATTAACACCATCCACAGTCTCCCCTCCTCCCATCCCATCAATCATCACCAGATCTTCAATAAAGGTAAGTGTCATGTAACTGTGCATGTCTTCTTCAGTTTGTGTATTAAAATTAATATTTCACGTGGTAAAAATTTTTTGTTCATACATTGGGGTGTCAGGAACGGATTAATTTGATTTCCATTATTTCTTATGGGGAAAATTAATTCAGCTAACGATAATTTCGCCTAACGTTGAGCTCTCAGGAACGGATTAATAGCGTAAGGTTGAGGGTCCACTGATAATATGTGAAAAGGCAAGGCAGTTGCATGATGATCTCATTAAGAAAATGCCTGAAACTAGTGCTGATGTTAGTGAATTTAAGGCCAGCAAAGGCTGGTTTGAGAGATTTAAGAAGCGTAGTGGCATACACAGTGTGATAAGGCATGGTGAGGCTGCCAGTTGTGACCAAAAAGTGGCTGAAAAATATGTGCAGGAATTCAAGGAGTACACAGACACTGAAAAATTAAAACCCCAACAAGTGTTCAATTGTGATGAAACAGGCCTGTTTTGGAAGAAAATGCCAAACAGGACCTACATTACTCAGGAGGAAAAGGCACTGCCGGGACACAAGCCTATGGAAGACACTAACTTCCATGTTTTGTAGTAATGTTAGTGGGGATTTCAAAGTGAAGCTTTACTAGTGTATTACTCTGAAAATCCCAGAGTGCTCAAGAAAAACAATGTTGTTAAGAGTAAATTGTGTGTGTTTTGGAAAGCTAAACAGTAAGGCATGGGTGATGAGGGACATATTCTTTGATTGGTTCAATGAGGTGTTTGGCCCCAGTGTGAAAAAAATCTTCCTGGAAAATAAATTGTCACTCAAGTGCTTCCTGGTACTAGACAATGCTCTTGTTCATCCTCCAAACTTGGAAGAGCAAATGGTGCTGGAGCTCAGTTTTATTAAAGTGAAGTTCTTGCCCCCCTAACACCACTCCTCTCCTCCAGCCCATGGACCAGCAGGTCATTTCACACTTAAAAAAACTGTACACCAAAGCAGTGTTTTAAAAGTGCTTTGAAGTGACCTCAGACACTGAATTGACCCTAAGAGAGTTTTGGAAAGATCACTTCAGCATCCTCAGCTGAATAAACCTTATAGGTAAGGCTTGGGAGGGAGTGACTTGCAGCACTTTGAACTCTTGCTTAAAGAAAATTATGGCCAGAATGTGTACAAGAGAGGGATTTTGAAGGGTTTGTGGCTGACCATGATGAGCCTATGCCAGTTGTGGAATCTATTGTGGCATTGGGGAAGTCCATGGGGTTGGAGGTGAGTGGGAGGATGTGGAAGAGTTGGTGGAGGACCACGATGAAGAGCTAACCACTGACAGAGCTGCAAGAGCTTCATCTGCAACAGCAACAGATGCAGCTCAGGAATTGCTTCAGAGGAGGAGGAAGAGAGATGGAGGAAGGTGCCTTCTTCAAAGATTAAGGAGATTTGTACAATGTGGACAAGGGTGCAAAGCATTTATGGATGAAATTATCACCCTGACACAGCTGTTGCAGGCCATGCTGGCAACATCTACAGTGACAATGTTGTGTCCCATTTTAGGGAAATTTTTGAGAGATGCCAGAAACAGAGCTCTCTGGACAGATATTTTGTGCAACAGGGGTCCAGTGACTCTCAAGCTGGTCCTAGTGGCATTAAAAAACAAAGAAGGGAAGTAACCCCAGAAAAGGACTTGATATCTGAAGTCCTTATGGAAGGGGATTCCCCTTCCAAACAATACTACCATCTCTCTCTTTCCTCCTCCCTATCTTCCAGAAGCCAGCATAAATCTTTTTGTGAATAGTTTTTTTAATCTTTAACCCTTTCAGGGTCCGTCCCGTAGATCTACGGCTTTACGTTCAGGGTCCAAACCGTAGATCTACGCCAAAATTCTAGCGGCGTCAAATTTAGCGCGAGAAGGCTGGTAGGCCTACATCTGAGAGAATGGGTCTGGGTGGTCAGTGTGCACACCATAGAAAAAATCTGGATGCCCGCATGGCATTGTGGGAACGCCGGCAAAGTAGCTTTGTTCATAGTGCCTGGCGGCAAGGAAGCTCTCACTCCCCACTCACTCTCCGGGCGAATTCTGACTCTCCTCTTCACAACTTACAGTTCTAAGACTGATGGAAGTGGAGCTGAAGACGAATTCTATGGTTTTGAACCATATGGTACCATTGTGCCATATGGTACAATGGTACCATATGGTACAATGGTGCCATGTCATACAATGGTATCATATGGTACAATGGTACCATATGGTACAATGGTACCATATGGTACAATGTACCATATAGTACATTGTACCATATGGTACATTATACCATATGGTACAGGGTACAGGGACCCTAATGGAAATAAGTCTGTCTGACTTTTTTGGGTTATCCTAGGTTCTCCAAACATATGCTGCTAAGTATGATATTCTATGTAACTTTATTTGTGTATAACTAAATAAACTTACTTATGATGCCACATGCACTTGAGTAAGTTTATTCAGGTGTACAGAAATACAATTACATAGATTATCATACATAGCAGCATATGTATAAAATCCTAGGATAACCCAAAAAAGTCAGGGTGACTTATTTCCATAGTTATCCCTGTATCTGTACCATATGGTGTCCTGTACTGTATGGTACCCTGTACCATATGGTACCCTGTACCATATGGTACCCTGTACCATATGGTACCCTGTACCATATGGTACCCTGTACCATATGGTACCCTGTACCATATGGTACCCTGTACCATATGGTACCCTGCACCATATGTTATCCTGTACTGCATGGTACCCTATACCATATAGTACAATGTACCATATGGTACCCTGTAACATATGATACCGTGTACCATATGGTCAATAGGTGTTGGTGGCATGAGACACCAGCCAAGACTGAGTGAGTGGCGACGCAAGCTAGCTACTGACTCCGCAGTTTCCGAGACAAAGTGCTTTGTCATCCACCTCAAGGAACATGTCAAGTTCCTGTACACTTGTAAATATATAATAGAACATTACTAATATACAACATTTTTGCATATTTTTGTTGTAAACAACTATTGTAAACAAAATAATAATGAAAATATTAGTGTCTTTATTGTGTTGAATACAACAGTACCATATGGTACAATGAACCATATGGTATCATTGTACTGTATGGTACATTGTACTATATGGTACCATTGGATTATATGGTACCATTACACCATATGGTACCATAAGGTGCCATTGCACCATATGGTACCATTGTATCATATGGTACCATTGTATCATATGGTGCCATTGTATCATATGGTACCATTGTATCATATGGTACCATTGTACCATATGGTGCCATTGTACCATATGGTGCCATTGTACCATATGGTACCATTGTATCATATGGTGCCATTGTACCATATGGTGCCATTGTATCATATGGTACCATTGTACCATATGGTGCCATTGTATCATATGGTACCATTGTATCATATGGTGCCATTGTACCATATGGTACCATTGCACCCTATGGCACCCTTGTACCATATGGTACTATATGGTTGTATTCAACACAATAACCGCACTAATATTTTCATCATTTTGTTTACAATAAACTTGTAAACAAGTTTTGTAAGCAATATAATGATAAACAAATTAGTGCAGTTATTGTGTTGAATACAATGAGTGTACACTTATACAATATACATTATACTGGTCTCACAGGCCACAAATGTTATTAGAAAAAGAAAAAAATTAGAAAAGAAAAGAAAAAAGTATAAAAAACATAAAATAAAAAAATGGGATTTTGCGGAAGTCACTGATGTTGCCGCCACCCGGTCATTTTGGGTCAACTTCCCGCCCTGTATCTCGGTAAGTACTGATCAGAACATTTTTTTTTGTCTTATTACCTTCACAAAAATATACTCTTTAATTCTGTAAGAATTTTTTTTTTTTTTTTTTTCAAAATTTCTTGGACACTGGAGCAGCACTTCAGATTTTGGTCTTGGACCCTGAAGGGGTTACCATGAAAACGAGAATACACCCACAAATACTATACGAAAATAGACCACAAAGTCGGCATTTTAATTAAAAAAAACGGTCGGAGTTTTTTTTTTCTCATTATGCACTGCGTGCTCCAGGATTTTTTTTATGTGGTGCACACTGACCACACAGACCCATTCTCTCACATGTGGGCCTACTAGCTTTCTCCTGCCTGATTTGAAGCCGCTAGAATTTATGAGTATATATACGTCAAACACGGTACCTCACAAACGTATATATACGGCCGCGACAGTCAAAGGGTTAAAGTTTCAAGGAGGGCAGTCTTTGGTGGAATACAGTAGGGAGAAGATATCACTTCTAAACAGGTGGTGGCGCTCAAAAGAGGTGGTAGATGATTATGAGGGTGCACATACCTTAATTTTCCTAGAGGATCTTCTGAGAAATGTTCCTCCTGACCTTAAGGCATACCTTGAGGAGAAGGATCTCGATGATTTTAATCAGGCTTTAGAGATGGGTGATAGATTTTTAGCTAACCAAAAACTTGGTAGTAACTACCACCCTGATTTTACTAATAGTGGTAACTTTTCTCCACCCACCAGTAGGAATTAGAAATTCCAGAAGTTTAAGCCACATATTTCCCAGCCCCACAAGAGTGGCCTAATTCTCAAGTACCTCAAGGGTCCCACAGGCAGGACTATGCCAGTTCCCCAGGGTCAAGGGCCCCAGCCTATGCCCAGGGGCTTTCAAACCTTATCACTGTGCATATTGCAATAAACAGGGCCACCTGCAGCCATATTGTAGAAAGATGCTTAGAGACCAGGCTGCAGCAGATGCTTCTCCAGTAAGTACACCAGTTACACATGCTGTTGCTTGCATTGCAGTGTTGCCTGAAGGTACACAAGGAAGAAATGAAAAGACTCTTATGAAAAGATAGTTTTTTTTTTTTCTAAACATTATAGGCTAAACAAAAAATTTTTACCATCAATACTTACCGAGATATGGAGGCGTGAAGTTGACAGAAAATGTGCATGTATATGGTATCATCGCCGACTGCCGTCACCCGGTATTGTTTTATTTAGTTTTTATGTACTATTTTCTATTATATTTTTTTTTTTTTTTTCCAAGTAACTTTTATGGCCTGTGAGACCAATATGAGCACTATTTTGTAAGTTATTTCTCTTTCTATACTACACAATAACTGCACAAACACTGTTGTCACTATATTGTTTACAAAACTTGTTTACACAAACAAACAATATAAAATGTTGTTTATTACTATTTTTCTATATTTTATATACACATATACAGTCACAGGACATGTTTCTAGAAGTTCTGCAGCCTGTGGAAGTCTTTGAAACATGGTGTCATGCTCAGTGGTGTTGTACACTCCTCACACATAAAGCGAGTGTCTCTGTGTTGTTGTGGGCGTTTTTTTTGTATGTGCACAGACGTAACACCTCTTCTGAGCCTTTTTCTTGAAAGCAATAGCAGGCAGTTTTACTAGGAAGTGATCACCATGCTTATGACGAGAAGGTAGTTATTGATAATTTAGTGGGCGGTTTTCTATTGCAGGTGATGTTCCTTGCTACTTGATTATTGTGTGTTTGATGACAGACAAACAAAATTCACCATATGGTGGTTTGTTTCTGGTCCTCATCTTATACATATTATAAGCATTCAGCATGGAAATGTCCAGAAGAGGGAAAAAGAGTTTTATGTACCACTTATAACTCTTGCAAACACAATCAGCAAACCCAATCTGTATGTCACATTTGTCCACTGAACGCATATTGAAGGTGTAATCAACCACAGCTGCCAGTTTTAGAATGGGTTCATTGGTCTCTCTATGCTGCCTGCCAGTGTCTGCCATTTCGTTAGGGTGAACTGATGACAAAAGTGTGACATCTCATTTGTCATGCCACCAACATGTCATGACATCATTGGCAGCAAATGCCTGCACCTCACCTCTACAAGTGCCAGTGTCAAACCTGGGCATATGCTTACGATTTGCACGCACTGTGCCACACACATCTGTCATGTTCACTCGCAAAAAATCACTGAGTGAGGGGCTTGTGTACCAGTTATCAGTATATAATATATGCCCCTTACCAAGATATGGTTCAATCATTGTTCTAACCACATCACCAGAGATGCCCAATAACTTCCTGGCATTTTGCAATATATGAGTTCAAGTGTACACAATAATATCCAATACAAGACCACTGTAACACTCACAAAGCACAAACAACTTTATACCAAAGTGTTTCCTCTTGCTTGGTATATACTGCTTGAATGAGAGTCTTCCTTTGAATAGAAACAAAGACTCATCAATAACAAGCTTCGTGAAGGGATAAAAATACATATTGAATTTCTCTTTTAGATACACAAACACATGCCTAATCTTATTTAACCTGTCGTTTCTGTCAGGTCTGGTTTTGTCTGAGAAGTGAAGCATACATAATAGTAGCACAAATCGATTCACTCGTATTATATCACTGAAACCTGGGGTTGTAATCAGGCGGTCTGTTGACCAGTATGATTTCACACTGTGCTTATACACATGTGGCATAAGCATTATTGTGGCAAAGAAAAGTTACATCTCAGCCACAGTTGTCTCCTTCCACTGGTATAGGTGTGAGTTTGGTGAAAGTATTGTGTTTGCCATGGTGTACTCGAAGTATCTGTTGCTTTCCCTGACAATAATTTCCATCAGGGGTTTGTCAAAGAATAGCTCGAAACATTCTAGTTCAGTGGCATTGTTCCCAAGTGTACAAGATGGCCGTATTCCACTTTGACTTTCATCAAACTGATGGGGATTGGGAACAAAATTGCCAGCTTCCTGCCAATCCCAAGTGCAGTCTGCTGGTGGGTACTGGATATTGACAGGTGGTTGTGGTTGTGGAGGCTGGTGTGGTGGGTGGGTGGGTGGGGGATGGTGGCCTTTGTTGTAGTTCAGCTGAGTCAGCAGCATGGGTGGCAACATGGCCCACTGCTGGTGCCTCACGGCTGGCACCACCACTACCACCAACAGATGCATGCACATTTTCCATCCCAACTGCAACACTATCATCTTCATTTTCACTATCTGTTCCTGTTGTACAGCCATGGGATGTACTCCAAGATGTACTCCTTCACCTTGGAATAGCATATGTCACACTACCAGAGCGCATATATCATTGTATATACTGACGCTTCACTGGAGAATATTCCACTTCACTCTCACTACAGGAACTGTTTTCAAGAGCTTGTAGTTCATATTCACTATCACTATCGTCACCAATGCTCATATCTGAGTCCTGGATTTGGGAAAATAGGAGTTTCCTCTTTCGTTCTTGTACAACTGAATGTGAACAAGACGGCCCAGCACCAGAGGTGGATGGCTGAGGGTCATCTGGGTTTTCCTCACTATTACCGGTATTATGGTCATTACTTTCGGTCACAACCTCATCAAAACCTTGAAATTCATCTTCACTGGCACTTCCATCTGTATTAGAACTGTCACTGGGGAACAAAAGTGTCCCAATTCGCCGAGGAGGTAGTAGGTTGGTAGACAGCAACCACCCAGGGAAGTACTACCGTCCTGCCAGATGACTGTGAAACAGAAACCTGTAACTGTTTTGCATGATGGTAGGATTGCTGGTTTCTTTTTCTGTCTCATAAACACGCTAGATAACAGGGATATCTTGCTACTCCTACTTACACTTTGGTCACACTTCACAGACACGCACATGCATATATATATATACATACATCTAGGTTTTTCTCCTTTTTCTAAATAGCTCTTGTTCTTCTTTATTTCTTCTATTGTCCATGGGGAAGTGGAAAAGAATCTTTCCTCCGTAAGCCATGCGTGTCGTATGAGGCGACTAAAATGCCGGGAGCAATGGGCTAGTAACCCCTTCTCCTGTAGACATTTACTAAAAAAGAGAAGAAGAAAAACTTTATAAAACTGGGATGCTTGAATGTGCGTGGATGTAGTGCGGATGACAAGAAACAGATGATTGCTGATGTTATGAATGAAAAGAAGTTGGATGTCCTGGCCCTAAGCGAAACAAAGCTGAAGGGGGTAGGGGAGTTTCGGTGGGGGGAAATAAATGGGATTAAATCTGGAGTATCTGAGAGAGTTAGAGCAAAGGAAGGGGTAGCAGTAATGTTGAAGGATCAGTTATGGAAGGAGAAAAGAGAATATGAATGTGTAAATTCAAGAATTATGTGGATTAAAGTAAAGGTTGGATGCGAAAAGTGGGTCATAATAAGCGTGTATGCACCTGGAGAAGAGAGGAATGTAGAGGAGAGAGAGAGATTTTGGGAGATGTTAAGTGAATGTATAGGAGCCTTTGAACCAAGTGAGAGAGTAATTGTGGTAGGGGACCTGAATGCTAAAGTAGGAGAAACTTTTAGAGAGGGTGTGGTAGGTAAGTTTGGGGTGCCAGGTGTAAATGATAATGGGAGCCCTTTGATTGAACTTTGTATAGAAAGGGGTTTAGTTATAGGTAATACATATTTTAAGAAAAAGAGGATAAATAAGTATACAAGATATGATGTAGGGCGAAATGACAGTAGTTTGTTGGATTATGTATTGGTAGATAAAAGACTGTTGAGTAGACTTCAGGATGTACATGTTTATAGAGGGGCCACAGATATATCAGATCACTTTCTAGTTGTAGCTACACTGAGAGTAAAAGGTAGATGGGATACAAGGAGAATAGAAGCATCAGGGAAGAGAGAGGTGAAGGTTTATAAACTAAAAGAGGAGGCAGTTAGGGTAAGATATAAACAGCTATTGGAGGATAGATGGGCTAATGAGAGCATAGGCAATGGGGTCGAAGAGGTATGGGGTAGGTTTAAAAATGTAGTGTTAGAGTGTTCAGCAGAAGTTTGTGGTTACAGGAAAGTGGGTGCGGGAGGGAAGAGGAGCGATTGGTGGAATGATGATGTAAAGAGAGTAGTAAGGGAGAAAAAGTTAGCATATGAGAAGTTTTTACAAAGTAGAAGTGATGCAAGGAGGGAAGAGTATATGGAGAAAAAGAGAGAGGTTAAGAGAGTGGTGAAGCAATGTAAAAAGAGAGCAAATGAGAGAGTGGGTGAGATGTTATCAACAAATTTTGTTGAAAATAAGAAAAAGTTTTGGAGTGAGATTAACAAGTTAAGGAAGCCTAGAGAACAAATGGATTTGTCAGTTAAAAATAGGAGAGGAGAGTTATTAAATGGAGAGTTAGAGGTATTGGGAAGATGGAGGGAATATTTTGAGGAATTGTTAAATGTTGATGAAGATAGGGAAGCTGTGATTTCGTGTATAGGGCAAGGAGGAATAACATCTTGTAGGAGTGAGGAAGAGCCAGTTGTGAGTGTGGGGGAAGTTCGTGAGGCAGTAGGTAAAATGAAAGGGGGTAAGGCAGCCGGGATTGATGGGATAAAGATAGAAATGTTAAAAGCAGGTGGGGATATAGTTTTGGAGTGGTTGGTGCAATTATTTAATAAATGTATGGAAGAGGGTAAGGTACCTAGGGATTGGCAGAGAGCATGCATAGTTCCTTTGTATAAAGGCAAAGGGGACAAAAGAGAGTGCAAAAATTATAGGGGGATAAAGTCAACTAAAATGCCGGGAACAATGGGCTAGTAACCCCTTTTCCTGTAAAGATTACTAAAAAGAATAAGAAGAAGAAAATTGTCAAAGTGGGAAGTCTGAATGTGCGTGGATGTTGTGCAAATGATAAGAAAGAGATGATTGTGGATGTTATGAATGAGAAGAAACTGGATGTCCTGGCTTTAAGTGAAACAAAGCTGAAGGGGGTGGGAGAGTTTCAATGGAGAGGAATAAATGGGATTAGGTCAGGGGTTTCAAATAGAGTTAGAGCTAAAGAAGGAGTAGCAATAATGTTGAAGGATAAGCTATGGCAGGAAAAGAGGGACTACAAATGTATAAATTCAAGGATTATGTGGAGTAAAATAAAGATTGGATGTGAAAAGTGGGTTATAGTAAGCGTGTATGCACCTGGAGAAGAGAGAAGTGTAGAGGAGAGAGAGAGATTCTGGGAAATGTTGAGTGAATGCGTGGGGAGTTTTGAATCAAGTGTGAGAGTAATGGTGGTTGGGGATTTCAATGCTAAAGTGGGTAAAAATGTTATGGAGGGAGTAGTAGGTAAATTTGGGGTGCCAGGGGTAAATGTAAATGGGGAGCCTTTAATTGAGCTATGTGTAGAAAGAAATTTGGTAATAAGTAATACATATTTTATGAAAAAGAGGATAAATAAATATACAAGGTATGATGTAGCACGTAATGAAAGTAGTTTGTTAGATTATGTATTGGTGGATAAAAGGTTGATGGGTAGGCTCCAGGATGTACATGTTTATAGAGGGGCAACTGATATATCGGATCATTATTTAGTTGTAGCTACAGTTAGAGTAAGAGGTAGATGGGAAAAGAGGAAGGTGGCAACAACAAGTAAGAGGGAGGTGAAAGTGTATAAACTAAGGGAGGAGGAAGTTCGGGCGAGATATAAGCGACTATTGGCAGAAAGGTGGGCTAGTGCAAAGATGAGTAGTGGGGGGGTTGAAGAGGGTTGGAATAGTTTTAAAAATGCAGTATTAGAATGTGGGGCAGAAGTTTGTGGTTATAGGAGGGTGGGGGCAGGAGGAAAGAGGAGTGATTGGTGGAATGATGAAGTAAAGGGTGTGATAAAAGAGAAAAAGGTAGCTTATGAGAGGTTTTTACAAAGCAGAAGTGTTATAAGAAGAGCAGAGTATATGGAGAGTAAAAGAAAGGTGAAGAGAGTGGTGAGAGAGTGCAAAAGGAGAGCAGATGAAAGAGTGGGAGAGGCACTGTCAAGAAATTTTAATGAAAATAAGAAAAAATTTTGGAGTGAGTTAAACAAGTTAAGAAAGCCTAGGGAAAGTATGGATTTGTCAGTTAAAAACAGAGTAGGGGAGTTAGTAGATGGGGAGAGGGAGGTATTAGGTAGATGGCGAGAATATTTTGAGGAACTTTTAAATGTTGAGGAAGAAAGGGAGGCGGTAATTTCATGCACTGGCCAGGGAGGTATACCATCTTTTAGGAGTGAAGAAGAGCAGAATGTAAGTGTGGTGGAGGTACGTGAGGCATTACGTAGAATGAAAGGGGGTAAAGCAGCTGGAACTGATGGGATCATGACAGAAATGTTAAAAGCAGGGGGGGATATAGTGTTGGAGTGGTTGGTACTTTTGTTTAATAAATGTATGAAAGAGGGGAAGGTACCTAGGGATTGGCGGAGAGCATGTATAGTCCCTTTATATAAAGGGAAAGGGGACAAAAGAGATTGTAAAAATTATAGAGGAATAAGTTTACTGAGTATACCAGGAAAAGTATACGGTAGGGTTATAATTGAAAGAATTAGAGGTAAGACAGAATGTAGAATTGCGGATGAGCAAGGAGGCTTCAGAGTGGGTAGGGGATGTGTAGATCAAGTGTTTACATTGAAGCATATATGTGAACAGTATTTAGTGGTTACAGGAAAGTGGGTGCTGGAGGGAAGAGGATCGATTGGTGGAATGATGATGTAAAGAGAGTAGTAAGGGAGAAAAAGTTAGCATATGAGAAGTTTTTACAAAGTAGAAGTGATGCAAGGAGGGAAGAGTATATGGAGAAAAAGAGAGAGGTTAAGAGAGTAGTGAAGCAATGTAAAAAGAGAGCAAATGAGAGAGTGGGTGAGATGTTATCAACAAATTTTGTTGAAAATAAGAAAAAGTTTTGGAGTGAGATTAACAAGTTAAGAAAGCCTAGAGAACAAATGGATTTGTCAGTTAAAAATAGGAGAGGAGAGTTATTAAATGGAGAGTTAGAGGTATTGGGAAGATGGAAGGAATATTTTGAGGAATTGTTAAATGTTGATGAAGATAGGGAAGCTGTGATTTCGTGTATAGGGCAAGGAGGAATAACATCTTGTAGGAGTGAGGAAGAGCCAGTTGTGAGTGTGGGGGAAGTTCGTGAGGCAGTAGGTAAAATGAAAGGGGGTAAGGCAGCCGGGATTGATGGGATAAAGATAGAAATGTTAAAAGCAGGTGGGGATATAGTTTTGGAGTGGTTGGTGCAATTATTTAATAAATGTATGGAAGAGGGTAAGGTACCTAGGGATTGGCAGAGAGCATGCATAGTTCCTTTGTATAAAGGCAAAGGGGATAAAAGAGAGTGCAAAAATTATAGGGGGATAAGTCTGTTGAGTGTACCTGGTAAAGTGTATGGTAGAGTTATAATTGAAAGAATTAAGAGTAAGACGGAGAATAGGATAGCAGATGAACAAGGAGGCTTTAGGAAAGGTAGGGGGTGTGTGGACCAGGTGTTTACAGTGAAACATATAAGTGAACAGTATTTAGATAAGGCTAAAGAGGTCTTTGTGGCATTTATGGATTTGGAAAAGGCGTATGACAGGGTGGATAGGGGGGCAATGTGGCAGATGTTGCAAGTGTATGGTGTAGGAGGTAGGTTACTGAAAGCAGTGAAGAGTTTTTACGAGGATAGTGAGGCTCAAGTTAGAGTATGTAGGAAAGAGGGAAATTTTTTCCCAGTAAAAGTAGGCCTTAGACAAGGATGTGTGATGTCACCGTGGTTGTTTAATATATTTATAGATGGGGTTGTAAGAGAAGTAAATGCGAGGGTCTTGGCAAGAGGCGTGGAGTTAAAAGATAAAGAATCACACACAAAGTGGGAGTTGTCACAGCTGCTCTTTGCTGATGACACTGTGCTCTTGGGAGATTCTGAAGAGAAGTGGCAGAGATTGGTGGATGAATTTGGTAGGGTGTGCAAAAGAAGAAAATTAAAGGTGAATACAGGAAAGAGTAAGGTTATGAGGATAACAAAAAGATTAGGTGATGAAAGATTGAATATCAGATTGGAGGGAGAGAGTATGGAGGAGGTGAACGTATTCAGATATTTGGGAGTGGACGTGTCAGCGGATGGGTCTATGAAAGATGAGGTGAATCATAGAATTGATGAGGGAAAAAGAGTGAGTGGTGCACTTAGGAGTCTGTGGAGACAAAGAACTTTGTCCTTGGAGGCAAAGAGGGGAATGTATGAGAGTATAGTTTTACCAACGCTCTTATATGGGTGTGAAGCGTGGGTGATGAATGTTGCAGCGAGGAGAAGGCTGGAGGCAGTGGAGATGTCATGTCTGAGGGCAATGTGTGGTGTGAATATAATGCAGAGAATTCGTAGTTTGGAAGTTAGGAGGAGGTGCGGGATTACCAAAACTGTTGTCCAGAGGGCTGAGGAAGGGTTGTTGAGGTGGTTCGGACATGTAGAGAGAATGGAGCGAAACAGAATGACTTCAAGAGTGTATCAGTCTGAAGTGGAAGGAAGGCGGGGTAGGGGTCGGCCTAGGAAGGGTTGGAGGGAGGGGGTAAAGGAGGTTTTGTGTGCGAGGGGCTTGGACTTCCAGCAGGCATGCGTGAGCGTGTTTGATAGGAGTGAATGGAGACAAATGGTTTTTAATACTTGACGTGCTGTTGGAGTGTGAGCAAAGTAACATTTATGAAGGGATTCAGGGAAACCGGCAGGCCGGACTTGAGTCCTGGAGATGGGAAGTACAGTGCCTGCACTCTGAAGGAGGGGTGTTAATGTTGCAGTTTAAAAACTGTAGTGTAAAGCACCCTTCTGGCAAGACAGTGATGGAGTGAATGATGGTGAAAGTTTTTCTTTTTCGGGCCACCCTGCCTTGGTGGGAATCGGCCAGTGTGTGTATTTAGATAAAGGTAGGGAAGTTTTTATTGCATTTATGGATTTAGAAAAGGCATATGATAGAGTGGATAGAGGAGCAATGTGGCAGATGTTGCAAGTATATGGAATAGGTGGTAAGTTACTAAATGCTGTAAAGAGCTTTTATGAGGATAGTGAGGCTCAGGTTAGGGTGTGTAGAAGAGAGGGAGAATACTTCCCGGTAAAAGTAGGTCTTAGACAGGGATGTGTAATGTCACCATGGTTGTTTAATATATTTATAGATGGGGTTGTAAAAGAAGTAAATGCTAGGGTGTTCGGGAGAGGGGTGGGATTAAATTATGGGGAATCAAATTCAAAATGGGAATTGACACAGTTACTTTTTGCTGATGATACTGTGCTTATGGGAGATTCTAAAGAAAAATTGCAAAGGTTAGTGGATGAGTTTGAGAATGTGTGTAAAGGTAGAAAGTTGAAAGTGAACATAGAAAAGAGTAAGGTGATGAGGGTATCAAATGATTTAGATAAAGAAAAATTGGATATCAAATTGGGGAGGAGGAGTATGGAAGAAGTGAATGTTTTCAGATACTTGGGAGTTGACGTGTCGGCGGATGGATTTATGAAGGATGAGGTTAATCATAGAATTGATGAGGGAAAAAAGGTGAGTGGTGCGTTGAGGTATATGTGGAGTCAAAAAACGTTATCTATGGAGGCAAAGAAGGGAATGTATGAAAGTATAGTAGTACCAACACTCTTATATGGATGTGAAGCTTGGGTGGTAAATGCAGCAGCGAGGAGACGGTTGGAGGCAGTGGAGATGTCCTGTCTAAGGGCAATGTGTGGTGTAAATATTATGCAGAAAATTCGGAGTGTGGAAATTAGGAGAAGGTGTGGAGTTAATAAAAGCATTAGTCAGAGGGCAGAAGAGGGGTTGTTGAGGTGGTTTGGTCATTTAGAGAGAATGGATCAAAGTAGAATGACATGGAAAGCATATAAATCTATAGGGGAAGGAAGGAGGGGTAGGGGTCGTCCTCGAAAGGGTTGGAAAGAGGGGGTAAAGGAGGTTTTGTGGGCGAGGGGCTTGGACTTCCAGCAAGCGTGCATGAGCGTGTTAGATAGGAGTGAATGGAGACGAATGATACTTGGGACCTGACGATCTGTTGGAGTGTGAGCAGGGTAATATTTAGTGAAGGGATTCAGGGAAACCGGTTATTTTCATATAGTCGGACTTGAGTCCTGGAAATGGGAAGTACAATGCCTGCACTTTAAAGGAGGGGTTTGGGATATTGGCAGTTTGGAGGGATATGTTGTGTATCTTTATACGTATATGCTTCTAAACTGTTGTATTCTGAGCACCTCTGCAAAAACAGTGATAATGTGTGAGTGTGGTGAAAGTGTTGAATGATGATGAAAGTATTTTCTTTTTGGGGATTTTCTTTCTTTTTTGGGTCACCCTGCCTCGGTGGGAGACGGCAGTGACTTGTTGAAAAAAAAAAAAAAAGGGGGGCAAAGGGTGTGTGATGTCACCGTGGTTATTTAATATATTTATAGATGGGGTTGTAAGACAAGTAAATGCGAGGGTCTTGGCAAGAGGCGTGGAGTTAAAAGATAAAGAATCACACTTAAAGTGGGAGTTGTCACAGTTGCTCTTTGCTGATGACACTGTGCTCTTGGGAGATTCTGAAGAGAAGTTGCAGAGTTTGGTGGATGAATTTGGTAGGGTATGCAAAAGAAGAAAATTAAAAGTGAATACAGGAAAGAGTAAGGTTATGAGGATAACAAAAAGATTAGGTGATGAAAGATTGGATATCAGATTGGAGGGAGAGGGTATGGAGGAGGTGAATGTATTCAGATATTTGGGAGTGGACGTGTCAGCGGATGGGTCTATGAAAGATGAGGTGAATCATAGAATTGATGAGGGGAAAAGGGTGAGTGGTGCACTTAGGAGTCTGTGGAGACAAAGAACTTTGTCCTTGGAGGCAAAGAGGGGAATGTATGAGAGTATAGTTTTACCAATGCTCTTACATGGGCGTGAAGCATGGGTGATGAATGTTGTAGCGAGGAGAAGGCTGGAGGCAGTGGAGATGTCATGTCTGAGGGCAATGTGTGGTGTGAATATAATGCAGAGAATTCGTAGTTTGAAAGTTAGGAGGAGGTGCGGGATTACCAAAACTGTTGTCCAGAGGGCTGAGGAAGGGTTGTTGAGGTGGTTCGGACATGTAGAGAGAATGGAGCGAAACAGAATGACTTCAAGAGTGTATCAGTCTGTAGTGGAAGGAAGGCGGGGTAGGGGTCGGCCTAGGAAAGGTTGGAGGGAGGGGGTAAAGGAGGTTTTGTGTGTGAGGGGCTTGGACTTCCAGCAGGCATGCGTGAGCGTGTTTGATAGGAGTGAATGGAGACAAATGGTTTTTAATACTTGACGTGCTGTTGGAGTGTGAGCAAAGTAACATTTATGAAGGGGTTCAGGGAAACCGGCAGGCCGGACTTGAGTCCTGGAGATGGGAAGTACAGTGCCTGCACTCTGAAGGAGGGGTGTTAATGTTGCAGTTTAAAAACTGTAATGTAAAGCACCCTTCTGGCAAGACAGTGATGGAGTGAATGATGGTAAAAGTTTTTCTTTTTTGGGCCACCCTGCCTTGGTGGGAATCGGCCAGTGTGATAATACCATGCAGACCCATTCTCTTAGATGTAGGCCTACCAGCCTTCTCACTCTAAATTTGAAGCCACTAGAATTTTGGTGCAGATCTATGGCTTAGACCCTGGCTTCAAAGCCATAGATCTATGGGACAGACCCTGAAAGGGTTAAAGCTATGGTCTGTGCCATAGTTCTATTCCAAACTCCTCGAGGCTCCAAATTTAGTGCTAGAATGCTGGTAGGTCTAAATATGAGAGAATGGGTCTGCATGGTCAGTAAGCACAGTAAAAAATACATCAGGAGCCCGCAATGCATTGTGAGAACATCATCTTCATATGCTATGTTCATCATGCCTCATGGTAGGAAAAATCTCACTCCCTGTCAAACCGGGAATCTCCTCTTACCAAATGACAGTTCTAACACAGATAGAACTGGATTTGTAGAGGAATTTTATGGTTTTGAACAATTTGTGACCAAAAACAGCACTCAGGATATCAAAAATAGAGCCAAAACCCTGATGACCCTCAACCTTCCACCTCTGGTGCTGGTCCACCTCAGTCACTTTCAGTTGTACCTCACCTAAAAAGAAAACTAATATTTTCCTGTGGCCAGGCATCAGATGTGAGTAATGATGATGACAGTGATGTGAACTTAATGAGGAAGAATATTCACCAGTGAAGCGTCAGTTTACACAACAGTGTATGCAGTCAGGTAGTGTGCCATATGCAATTCCAAGGGGACGGAGTACATTCCAAAGAACATCCTGTGGCCCTACACCAGGTACAAACAGTGAAAGTGACAATGATGTGGCTACAATTGGGATAGATAACAGACCGCATGTGTCAGTAGGTGGTGGTGCCATGGGCATGCAGGAAGCGGCACCAGCCCAGGCTGGGACACATGTCGCTGACTCAGTAAATCCATGACCCAGGGCATCCTCAACCAGCCCCACACCACAACCACAGCCTGCACAACCACAACTACATCCAGAACCAGCTTATAATGTCCAGTACCCACCAGCAAACTGCATCTGGGATTGGCAGGAAAATGCCAATCTGATGACACTCAAAGTGGAATCTGGTCATCTTGTATGCTTGGAAACACTGCAAGTGATCTGCAATACTTTGAACTATTCTTCAACCAGCCCCTGACAAAAAATATTGTCAGGGAAAGTACCAAGTATTTTGATTATACTATGGCAAATGCAATGATTTCACCACAGTCAAGGCTACACTGGTGGAAGGAGACAACTGTGGCTGAGAGGTATTTGTTTTTTGCCACAATAATGCCTATGCCACATGTCTATAAGCATAATATCAAATCATACTGGTCCACAGATCACCTAATTTCTACCCCAGCCTTCAGTGACGTTATCCCAGTGAACAAATTTATCCTACTGTTACATATGTTACACTTCTCTGATAAAACAAGACCTGACAGAAAAATCAGGTTGTACAAGATTAGGAATGTTTTCATGTATCTGAAACAGAGGTTCAGCATGTATTTTTATCCATTCAAGAATCTTGTTATTGACAAGTCTTTGATTTTGTTCAAAAGTGGATTGTCATTCAAGTATTATATACCGAGCAAGGGGAAATGGTTCAAGATCAAGTTACTTGTGCTTGGTGACTGCGACAGTGGTCTTTTACTGGATATAATTGTGTACACAAGTAGTAAAACATTGGAAGATACCAGGAAATTATTGAGTATCTCAGGTGATGTAGTGAGAACAATGATGGAACCATATGTAAAGTAAAAGGACACAAATGCAACTAATGTGACATTTTATTGTGGCAACGTTTTGCTCTCCAGGAGCTTTATCAAGCCTGCAACAGTGATTGACTATACACTAAATATGCCTATGGTGGACAAATGTGACATGCAAATTGGGTTTGCTGATATTATGGTAATGGCTTGATAAAGCTCCTGGAGAGCGAAACGTTGCCACAATAAAATGTCACATTAGTTGCACTTGTGTCCTTTTACTTTACATATTGTCGGTAATTCTACCAACTTTATGGAACCATATCTTGGTAAGGAACATACATTATTTAATGATGACTGACACAAAAAGCCCCTTGTTCAGTGACTTCTTGCAAGTGAGCATGACAGACATGTGTGGTACAGTACATTCATATCATAAATGTATGCCCAGGTTCAACACAGGCACTCATAGTGGTGAGGTGCAGGTGTTTACATCCAATGACATTATGGTAGCATGACAAACGACATGTCACACTGTTGTCATCCATTCACCATAACGAAATGAAAGACAGTGGGAAGGTGGATAAAGTGACCCATGGACCTATTCTAAAGCCTGCAACAGTGATTGACTATACACTAAATATGCCTATGGTGGACAAATGTGACATGCAAATTGGGTTTGCTGATTGTGTTTGCATGAGTTACAAGTGGTACATGAAACTCTTCTTGGATCTCATGGACATTATTTGTCATCAGACAACTAATATTCAAGTATCAAGTCTCAACACCTGCAATACAAAACCATCCATGAACTGATAACCAATTACCCACTTGTTTGAGGTGGTACGATGATCACTTCCTAATACAGATTCCTTCAACTAAGAAGAAATGGGCTCAGAAGAGAAGTTATGTCTGTGCACATACAAAACGATGACCACAAAGATGCAGACAGACACTTGTTTTATATGCAAGAAGTGTAAGACACCACTGAACATGATACCATGTTTTGAAGACAGATTACAGCAGTTCTAGGAACATGGCCAGTGATTGTAAATATGTATATATATAATAGAACATTAGTAGTATGCAACATTTTTACCTGCTTGTGTAAACAAGTTTTGTAAACAATATAATGATGATATTAGTGCGGTTATTGTGTTGAATACGAGTGTACATATATACATTATGCATTATATTGGTCTCACAGGCCACAAAAATTACTGGAAAAAAATATTAGAAAAGAAAAAAGTAACAATTTTCAATTCTTGGACCCAGAGAGCAATTCTCAGATTAGGGGTCTGGACCCTGAAAGGGTTAAAATGTCACGCCTTCTTTTTTTTTTTTTTTTTTTATTATCACACCGGCCGATTCCCACCAAGGCAGGGTGGCCCGAAAAAGAAAAACTTTCACCATCATTCACTCCATCACTGTCTTGCCAGAAGGGTGCTTTACACTACAGTTTTTAAACTGCAACATTAACACCCCTCCTTCAGAGTGCAGGCACTGTACTTCCCATCTCCAGAACTCAAGTCCGGCCTGCCGGTTTCCCTGAATCCCTTCATAAATGTTACTTTGCTCACACTCCAACAGCACGTCAAGTATTAAAAACCATTTGTCTCCATTCACTCCTATCAAACACGCTCACGCATGCCTGCTGGAAGTCCAAGCCCCTCGCACACAAAACCTCCTTTACCCCCTCCCTCCAACCCTTCCTAGGCCGACCCCTACCCCGCCTTCCTTCCACTACAGACTGATACACTCTTGAAGTCATTCTGTTTCGCTCCATTCTCTCTACATGTCCGAACCACCTCAACAACCCTTCCTCAGCCCTCTGGACAACAGTTTTGGTAATCCCGCACCTCCTCCTAACTTCCAAACTACGAATTCTCTGCATTATATTCACACCACACATTGCCCTCAGACATGACATCTCCACTGCCTCCAGCCTTCTCCTCGCTGCAACATTCATCACCCACGCTTCACACCCATATAAGAGCGTTGGTAAAACTATACTCTCATACATTCCCCTCTTTGCCTCCAAGGACAAAGTTCTTTGTCTCCACAGACTCCTAAGTGCACCACTCACTCTTTTTCCCTCATCAATTCTATGATTCACCTCATCTTTCATAGACCCATCCGCTGACACGTCCACTCCCAAATATCTGAATACGTTCACCTCCTCCATACTCTCTCCCTCCAATCTGATATTCAATCTTTCATCACCTAATCTTTTTGTTATCCTCATAACCTTACTCTTTCCTGTATTCACCTTTAATTTTCTTCTTTTGCACACCCTACCAAATTCATCCACCAATCTCTGCAACTTCTCTTCAGAATCTCCCAAGAGCACAGTGTCATCAGCAAAGAGCAGCTGTGACAACTCCCACTTTGTGTGTGATTCTTTATCTTTTAACTCCACGCCTCTTGCCAAGACCCTCGCATTTACTTCTCTTACAACCCCATCTATAAATATATTAAACAACCACGGTGACATCACACATCCTTGTCTAAGGCCTACTTTTACTGGGAAAAAATTTCCCTCTTTCCTACATACTCTAACTTGAGCCTCACTATCCTCGTAAAAACTCTTCACTGCTTTCAGTAACCTACCTCCTACACCATACACTTGCAACATCTGCCACATTGCCCCCCTATCCACCCTGTCATACGCCTTTTCCAAATCCATAAATGCCACAAAGACCTCTTTAGCCTTATCTAAATACTGTTCACTTATATGTTTCACTGTAAACACCTGGTCCACACACCCCCTACCTTTCCTAAAGCCTCTGATCTTATCTTCCATTAACTCACCATGTCAAATATATGACAACTACTAGTCTGAAATTACTGATGAAAATTAAATTAACTACAGTATACCTGGTCTGCATTCAAAATTGGTCATGGTACTATCTACAAGTCTATGAAATCAGACTATCCTGGTAATGTACAAATGAGTGTTAGATGAGCAATGCCAATGTATCCTCTGCTACCAGTCATTATCCTCCAATTTATGTACACTGGCCGATTCCCACCAAGGCAGGGTGACCCAAAAAAGAAAAACTTCCACCATCATTCACTCCATAACTGTCTTGCCAGAAGAGTGTTTTACACTACAGTTTTTAAACTGTAACATTAACACCCCTCCTTCAGAGTGCAGGCACTGTACTTCCCATCTCCAGGACTCAAGTCCAGCCTGCCGGTTTCCCTGAATCCCTTCATAAATGTTACTTTGCTCACACTCCAACAGCACGTCAAGTATTAAAAACCATTTGTCTCCATTCACTCCTATCAAACACGCTCACGCATACCTGCTGGAAGTCCAAGCCCCTCGCACACAAAACCTCCTTTATGTGCGAGGGGCTTGGACTTCCAGCAGGCATGCGTGAGCGTGTTTGATAGGAGTGAATGGAAACAAATGGTTTTTAATACTTGACGTGCTGTTGGAGTGTGAGCAAAGTAACATTTATGAAGGGTTTCAGGGAAACCGGCAGGCCGGACTTGAGTCCTGGAGATGGGAAGTACAGTGTCTGCACTCAGAAGGAGGGGTGTTAATGTTGCAGTTTAAAAACTGTAGTGTAAAGCACCCTTCTGGCAAGACAGTGATTTTATAATAATATTCACTTTTCACTACTGAAGGATTATAATAAGAAGAACTATTGTAACCAATGTAAAAAAATAAGGTAATATAGACATCAAACAATTTGTAAATTTAACATGACTTGTGCTATCTACTGATCTTTCAGTTAGTATAGAAAACAATGCTAGCAGATATCAGAAAACAGTATATGAAAAACCAATGTTTCCATCTTACTTTTCTTAGGAGGCCTTGCTGTAATCATCTTGCGGGTATGACTGGAGTTACCTGCCATACGAACACTTAATCTAATTGCTTCTTCCGACTTCCTCATATTGACAATTGTAGTGTGAGTGACTTGGTACTGGCGAGCAAGCTCAGACACTCTAATGCCAGATTTGAGTTTGTCCAATATTTCTATCTTCTTTGCCAAAGGAATCACTACTTTCTTTTTTCTCTCATTTTTAATGATACTGCTCCTTTGTGAAGGTGACATCCTGAATGAAGTTTATATAAAAAATAAGGCACATTAAATTACTAACTTCATAATTTATATTAAAATAATAATGAGTAAGCAATATGCAATAATTGTAGGATAGGGTTTTGGCCTCAACAGATTTAAATCACATTAACTATCTTGGGTTACCCTACGTTAATGCTACAAAATTTACCACAAATGTAGAAATATCTACATACCAATTACAGTATGCGTAAATCGCAACCACTGTATAAATATAGAAGTCTGTAAACTACATGTAGTGAATACTAAAAAAATTGTAATTGCTACATTATTATTATTATTATTATTATTATTATTTATTACTATTGTTAATTACTATTATTATTAATACAGGTCCACATCCCTTTATCCGAAATTCTGAAATTCAAAAGGTTCCGAAAACCGAAGCTTTTTCGTGGAGTGTGGAGCGTCAGTCATCTCCATGCTGGGTCACGTCGCCACATGGTGGCATTCAGAATCATTCTGAAATTCGAAAAAGTCTGAAATTCGAAACAATACAGGCCCCCTTGGGTTTTGGATAAAGGGATGTGCACCTGTATTATTATTATTACAAGTGAATGCAGGAAGGAGTAAGTTAATACGATTAACAATGAAAGATTGGATATCAGACTGGAGCGAGGGCGTATAGAGAAAGTAAATGTGTTTAGACATTTGTGAGTGAACTTATCAACAGATGGGTCTGAGAATAGTGAAATGAACCACAGAACTGATGTAGGGGAAAAAAGGTGGGTGGTACGTTAAGGCATCTCTGACAACAAGAAAAAAAAATTACTTATCAATGGAGGTCAAAAGATTAATGTACCAAAGTATAGTGGTACCAACATTGTTATAAGAACATAAGAAATGAGGAACACTGCAGGAGGCCTGTTGGCCCATACTAGGCAGGTCCTTTACAATTCATCCCGCTAACAAAAAATTTGCCCAACCCAATTTTCTATGCTACCCAAGAAATAAGCTCTGATGTGCAAGTCCCACTCAAATCCAACCCCTCCCACTCATGTACTTATCCAACCTAAATTTGAAACTACCCAAAGTCCTAGCCTCAATCACCCAACTAGGTAGACTGTTCCACTCATCAACTACCCTATTTCCAAACCAATACTTTCCTATGTCCTTTCTAAATCTAAACTTATCTAATTTAAATCCATTACTGCGGGTTCTCTCTTGGAGAGATATCCTCAAGACCTTATTAATATCCCCTTTATTAATACCTATCTTCCACTTATACACTTCAATCAGGTCTCCCCTCATTCTTCGTCTAACAAGGGAATGTAATTTAAGAGTCTGCAATCTTTCTTCATAAGGAAGATTTCTAATGCTATGTATTAATTTAGTCATCCTACGCTGAATGTTTTCTAATGAATTTATGTCCATTCTGTAATATGGAGACCAGAATTGAGCTGCATAATCTAGGTGAGGCCTTACTAATGATGTATAAAGCTGCAGTATGACCTCTGGACTTCTGTTGCTTACACTTCTTGATATAAATCCCAGTAATCTATTTGCCTTATTACGTACGCTTAGGCATTGCTGTCTTGGTTTAAGGTTGCTGCTCACCATAACCCCCAAGTCCTTTTCGCAATCTGTATGGCTAAGTTCTACATCATTTAACTTATAAGTGCTAGGGTTATGGACACTCCCGAGCTTCAGAACCTTGCATTTATCTACATTGAACTGCATCTGCCACTTTTCTGACCAAGAATATAGTTTGTTTAAATCCTCCTGAAGTTCCCTAATGTCTACGTTTGAATCAATTATCCTACCTATCTTTGTGTCATCGGCGAATTTGCTCATATCACTAGTAATTCCCTCATCAAGGTCATTGATATATATTATAAACAACAACGGGCCCAAGACTGATCCCTGTGGAACGCCACTTGTTACAGATCCCCACTCGGATTTAACCCCATTTATGGACACTCTCTGCTTCCTGTCTGTGAGCCATGACTCGATCCATGAGAGCACTTTTTCCCCAATGCCATGAGCTGCCACTTTCTTTAACAGACTTTGGTGCGGAACTCTATCAAAAGCGTTACTAAAATCTAAGTAAATAATATCAAACTCTTTATCGTGGTCAACAGCCTCAAAAGCTTTACTGAAGAAAGTTAATAAATTAGTTAGACAAGACTGGCCTCTTGTGAATCCATGCTGAGTATCATTAATCAAGCTATGCTTTTCGAGATGGCTTCTTATAATCTCAGCTATAATTGACTCTAGTAATTTGCCTACAGTTGAGGTCAGGCTTATTGGGCGGTAATTTGACGGTAACGACTTGTCCCCTGTTTTAAAAATAGGAACCACATTAGCCATCTTCCACATATCAGACACTACACCTGTTTGAAGAGATAAATTAAAAATATGTGTGTGCAAAATAAGAGTTATAAATGTCATAGCAAGAAGGAAGGTGAAGGCAGTGATGTCTGAGGGCAATGTGTGGTGTGAACATTATGCAGAGAATTTTGAGCATGGGGATTAGAAGGTGTAGGGTTACCAAAAGTATTATTCATAGGGCATGAATCACTGAATCATTTGCTTTGTAAATACTAATTATTACTGCAACATCTTGCTTAGCTCAGGACATCTTATGTCCTTCTGTAGTCTTTTGACTACTGCTCACAGCATATATACAAAATGCAAGGTGAAATATGCAAGAATAATAATAATAATAATAATAATAATATTAATATTAATAATAATAATAATAATAATAATAATAATAATAATAATAATAATAATAATAATAATAATAATATGTAAAGTAAAAGGACACAAGTGCAACCAATGTGACATTAGTTGCACTTGTGTCCTTTTACTTTACATAGTCGGTAATTCTACCAACATTAACTGTCCAAACGTAGATGTACGTTAGTACCGCTAGCACTCCAAACGGCCTCCAAATTTGGCACAATTAGCCTGAGATGCCTGGTCAGTATAGAATGGGTCTTAACACTCAGTGTATGCAGTATTAAAAAATCTGGGACCATTTATTAGCTTGTGGGAGCACCAATTCAACTGAGTGCCAGCTAGAGCAAATAGTGTGGCAAACACCAGGGATACACTGATGTCATGTCGTATTAACACTCCCCTTTTAAGAGGAAAGTGATGATGATCCAAAGTTTAGTGGCTCTGAGATGGATGTGGCCACAAGTGATCGAAGAAATATCAAAAATCTCGATAATAACCCATGCGCAACATTTGTGCAACATCCTTTCATTTTTTATACTACTGGTAGTGTCATCCTGCCAGGATGTCCTATAACCTATGCCCTAAGTAAAGAGGAACAATTCTGGAACATGTGTAATACATATTCATCAGGCCGGCTGACTTTGGCTGTCTCTCTATATGTATCTGTCTGTCTATCTCTGTCTGTCTCTGTCTCTGTCTCTGACTCTGTCTGACTCTGTCTCTCTTTCTCACAGGTACACATAAGTACAGTTTTCATACATAGTATAAATTACCTAGGATAACCCAAAAAATCCAGTGCTATACACTGTGCTTGTAGATATAAGGCATAATAAGCACGACTGGTAAGTAATACACACGTTCACTTGATCAGGTATCAGATGTGACTGTATCGTGAGTAATAACTGTTGGTTCATGGGCCACTCTCTGAGACAGAGAGAGAAGCAGATACGGCAGACAGAAAGACAGACACACACAGGCAGACAGATAAGCAGATGGAGCTAGACAGACAGACAGACATATTTGTGGGTAACATGAAAACGAACAAAGCCAGGGGTTCCCTGCAGCAATGCATGATCATCAAGTGTCAAACCAATGTTGCACTGTCAGCAGTTTAGTGACACTCAGTCTTATACCATGCTTCAAGAAGTTTCATATATACTCCAGCATGTGAAGACGATGTAATCAGTCCATCACCCTTGAAGTCGTAGAATTTGAGGTTGTCAGTCCCTCAGCCTGGAGAAGTTCAGTTCCATAGTCAGTAACTATCTAGTTCCTGAATATGGAACTGAACTTCTCCAGGCTGAGGGACTGACAACCTCAAATACTCCAGCATGTCTAAAGCACTACTGGTACCTATAAATACTTTGTATGTATTTCTAGACAATGGTAAATGACCAAGACAGGTGAAAATGTTCACCTGTCAGTGTTTGTGACTATCTGAGTACAATTTCAGTACCTAATGTTAGTGTCAGAACAAAGATTGGCTATGAAATCACAAGAACTACAGTGGACCCTCAGCTAACAATATTAATCCATTCCTGAGAGCTCATCGTTAGACGAAATTACCGTAAGCTGAATTAATTTTCCCCACACGAAATAAAGGAAATCAAATTAATCCGTTCTTGACACCCCAAAGTATGAAAAAAAAAAATTACCACATGAAATATACATTTTCCTACAAACAAAAAGAAGAAGACATGCACAATTACTACTGTACTAAATAAAGAACTTATTTATTTATTTGTTTATTTATTTATTTTATGTCTTTGCAAACAGTACATTGAGATTTTGTATTTACAATAGTGGGTTGCAATGCAAAAGAGATCCTCCATTATGCCTAGGCATTATGGGCCAACTTAACATTATTGGCTTACAGTCTACTTAACCCTTAAATGGTCCAAACATATATATACGTTCACTCGCATAGCGCCCCAAATTTTTTGAGGAAAAAAAAATCTTTTCTTTTAAAAGGAAAAAAGAGCATATGGTACCCAGGTATCCCCAATTATTTTAATATGCAACACAGTGAGTGCACACACCCATTCTCTCATGTCTAGGTGACTCAGGCTTATTGTGGCAATGTTGAATGAATAACAAAGAAAACGTATATATACGTTTGGGGCACTACGCGCGTGAACGTATACGTTTGGACTGTTTAAGGGTTAATACTAAAGAGTATATCATAGTTGTACAGTAGGATAGTAATTATTTCATAGTTGCACAGTAGAAAATTAATTATAAATGAATCAAAATTTGTATAATACAAAGATATATTTATATTCGAAAATGCATTTTGTGTAGACAATGATTCAATTATATTCCTGTCAACAATGGATAAAAGGTTCAATGTGATTGTTTCAGTTATGATGTGGGAGTACATAGGTGGGTAAGTGTGCACAAATAACCCGCACATAAAAGAGAGAAGCTTACGACGACGTTTCGGTCCGACTTGGACCATTGACAAAGTCACACTAACAGAGGTGGAGCAGGACGGCTATATATAGGCAGGAAGAGGTGGAGGTAGTAGTAGTAGTAGTAGTAGTAGTAGTAGTAGTAGTAGTAGTACAAGAATTGTATATAATACCGACAGGATGAAATGACACATGCACAACACCCGGGCATCCCCACCGTAGACGTTTCGCCATCCAGCCAGCCACTGGATGGCGAAACGTCCACAACAAAGACAACCAGACGCCGCACATGTGTCTTAATTTCATCAGTAGATGTAGTAGAAGAAGAAGAGGTAGTAGTAGTGGTAGTGGTAGAAGTGGGAAATAAGGAAGACGAGCCAGTCAAATACAAAGGAAGGGGAGCACTGCAAGAGAGCTAGAAACCCACAGAGGGAGAGCAAGCGCACCGAGGTGCGTGAAAGGGGAAGTGGTGAAATAAAATAAATGAAGAAGGAACAGAAACACGAGACAGGAGAGAGAAAGACAACCCAGAGGAGAAAAGGAGAGAGGAAAGGGGAAGAGGAAGAAGAAAAAAGAAGAAGAAGAAAAAATGAGGATTCAGGTTAAGTCACGGGTGTTCTGAAGTTTGGAGCATTTTACAATGTAGTGGGAGAGGAAGGCATCTACAGAGACGAAGCCAGGGCTAAGGTTCATACAAGGAAAGTTGTGTATTAGAGAGGATTCAACTAAACGGCGACTGTTCGAGTTGGAAGTAGGGAAGACAGTTTTAGCAGAAGACCAGTCAATAGGATGGCTATGATCTCTGACGTGACAGAAAAGAGCATTGTTAGTGTCGGCAAGCCTAACACTATTTTTGTGCTCCCTAAGTCTGTCAGAAAGAGATCGACCAGTTTCTCCGAAGTATTGAAGAGGACAGGAGGAGCAAGAAATAGAGTAGACACCAGGAACATCTGTAGAGGGAGGAGAGGTATGAACGAGATTAGTGCGAAGAGTGTTAGTCTGGCGGAAGGTAAGCTTGATGTCTAAGGGACGGAGAGAATTGTTGAGATTAGAAAGACCGGAAATGTAGGGAAGGCAGAGGATAGAAGAGTTCCCATGAGTAGAGAGTTTGGGAGAGAAGAAATTGCGTTTAGCACGTGAGAGGGCAGAGTCTATGAAATGGGAAGGGTAGCCAAGACGGGAGAACGAATTATGAAGAGTGGAAATTTCTGCTGGAAGGAACTGAGGATCACAGATGCGGAGGGCACGGAGAAAGAGGGAGATAAGAACACTTTTCTTGACAGCAGAAATTTCCACTCTTCAGAATTCGTTCTCCCGTCTTGGCTACCCTTCCCATTTCATAGACTCTGCCCTCTCACGTGCTAAACGCAATTTCTTCTCTCCCAAACTCTCTACTCATGGGAACTCTTCTATCCTCTGCCTTCCCTACATTTCCGGTCTTTCTAATCTCAACAATTCTCTCCGTCCCTTAGACATCAAGCTTACCTTCCGCCAGACTAACACTCTTCGCACTAATCTCGTTCATACCTCTCCTCCCTCTACAGATGTTCCTGGTGTCTACTCTATTTCTTGCTCCTCCTGTCCTCTTCAATACTTCGGAGAAACTGGTCGATCTCTTTCTGACAGACTTAGGGAGCACAAAAATAGTGTTAGGCTTGCCGACACTAACAATGCTCTTTTCTGTCACGTCAGAGATCATAGCCATCCTATTGACTGGTCTTCTGCTAAAACTGTCTTCCCTACTTCCAACTCGAACAGTCGCCGTTTAGTTGAATCCTCTCTAATACACAACTTTCCTTGTATGAACCTTAGCCCTGGCTTCGTCTCTGTAGATGCCTTCCTCTCCCACTACATTGTAAAATGCTCCAAACTTCAGAACACCCGTGACTTAACCTGAATCCTCATTTTTTCTTCTTCTTCTTTTTCTTCTTCCTCTTCCCCTTTCCTCTCTCCTTTTCTCCTCTGGGTTGTCTTTCTCTCTCCTGTCTCGTGTTTCTGTTCCTTCTTCATTTATTTTATTTCACCACTTCCCCTTTCACGCACCTCGGTGCGCTTGCTCTCCCTCTGTGGGTTTCTAGCTCTCTTGCAGTGCTCCCCTTCCTTTGTATTTGACTGGCTCGTCTTCCTTATTTCCCACTTCTACCACTACCACTACTACTACCTCTTCTTCTTCTACTACAACTACTGATGAAATTAAGACACATGTGCGGCGTCTGGTTGTCTTTGTTGTGGACGTTTCGCCATCCAGTGGCTGGCTGGATGGCGAAACGTCTACGGTGGGGATGCCCGGGTGTTGTGCATGTGTCATTTCATCCTGTCGGTATTATATACAATTCTTACTACTACTACTACTACTACTACTACTACTACTACCTCCACCTCTTCCTGCCTATATATAGCCGTCCTGCTCCACCTCTGTTAGTGTGACTTTGTAAATGGTCCAAGTCGGACCGAAAGGTCGTCGTAAGCTCCTCTCTTCTATGTGCGGGTTATTCGTTCCAGTCACGGTATTGTGCCTTTTTTTGTTATATATTAGTTCTAGCATGTGTGTGACAGCATCATTCGTGCTTTTATTATTCCTGAATCCAAACTGACAAGGGTTTAATATGTTGTGTGAAACAAGGTAGGAATAGATCCGTCATTGAATTAATTTTTCAAAGATTTTAGAGAGCAGTGGTAAGTTAGATATTGGTCTATAGTTATTCAAGTCAGCTTGGTCACCTCCTTTGTGGATCGGAGTGACCCTCGCTATCTTGAGGATTGTTGGGAAGGTAGATGATTCAATGGATTTGTTAAAGAGCATTGCAATAATTGGTGACAATGCTTGAGAAGCTTTTTTGTACATAAAAGCAGGCAAGTTGTTTATGTCTCCTGCCTTGGTTTTAAGGGTGTTTATGATGAGCATAACTTCAATGGGGTTGGTTGGAGTTAGGAATACTGCATTTGGGTAGGTACCTATGAGGTAGTCTGATGGACGGGTGTTTGTGCTTGGTATTTTGTTTGCTATATTTTTTCCTATGGTGGAGAAGAAAACATTAAGTCTGTTTGCTGTTTTGGTTGGAGTAGGGGTTCATCTGATTTTGTTAGTTTGATTGCTTTGTTTTTGGATAACTTTTTAGTTCCAAGAATTTCAGATAGAGTTTTCCAGGTTTTTTTAATATCACTTTTGATGTTATGTAATCTATTTTCCTAAGATACATGATTATATACACCTGGAAAATCCTAGAGGGACTAGTACCGAACTTGCACACGAAAATCACTCACTACGAAAGCAAAAGACTTGGCAGACGATGCACCATCCCCCCAATGAAAAGCAGGGGTGTCACTAGCACGTTAAGAGACCATACAATAAGTGTCAGGGGCCCGAGACTGTTCAACTGCCTCCCAGCACACATAAGGGGGATTACCAACAGACCCCTGGCAGTCTTCAAGCTGGCACTGGACAAGCACCTAAAGTCAGTTCCTGATCAGCCGGGCTGTGACTCGTACGTTGGTTTGTGTGCAGCCAGCAGCAACAGCCTGGTTGATCAGGCTCTGATCCACCAGGAGGCCTGGTCACAGACCAGGCCGCGGGGGCGTTGACCCCCGGAACAGGTAAACTCCAGGTAATACAATTTTTTTGACCTTATCAGGCTGGTAAGTGCTGACTAGTAACTTTTTGACTGTTCTCTAGTTATTTGACCCATTCTATACTGCTTTTCATATTTGTGCTTTGTGTTAATGGATTTGAGGATGCTTGGTGTTAGCCAGGGATTATTTAGTCTCTTTGCTGTGATCTTTTTAGTTTTTCTGGGGCAATGTCTGTTACAGAGGCATTGGGCTTTTTTTAGAAAATTATTTATACATTCATTCATATCTGTATATGTTTCGAGCTCATTTTGCCAATCGATGTTATTCATAGCTGTTATAAAGTTGTTAACTGCTGTCTCGTTATGTAGTCTGAAGGTTACTTTAGTAATGTCTTAAGGCAGTTTGCCCAGATTAGTAATGAGAAAGGTTGGGTAGTGGTCTGTAGTGTTGTCTGTGATTATGCCTGATTTTAAAGGGAATATGGTGTTTGTCCAGATGTGGTCTATTAAGGAGATGCTTGTCTCGAAGATTCTTGTAGGTTTAGATATTGCTGGTAGCAACAGGCAGTTACTCATTGTGTTTGTGAATTCGGTTACTTGTGGGTCCTGGTCGTGTAGTATGTTTATGATGAAATCTCCTGTTAGTAGTAGGTGGTCTTTATTCATGTGTGCATCAGTAATCATGTTTCCTAGTTTTTCACTAAAGTGATGTTTGACTGTGGTACTCTGTAGATGTTTATAACTGTGAGGGGTTTTTGCAGGTTTTTTATTTAAATTTGGCTATTATATATTCTCCATATTCGTCCCTTGTGCAAGATTTATTGATACATTCGAGTTGATTTGAATAGTATATAGCTGTAGAATGCATGACACTTACCTTTATTGAAGATCTGGTGATGATTGATGGGATGGGAGGAGGGGAGATGGTGGAAGTTATTGTTTGGAAGGGTAATCCCCTTCCATGAAGACTTGAGGTAGCAAGTCCTTTTCTGGGGTTACTTCCCTTCTTCTTTTAATGACACTAGGACCAGCTTGAGAGTCACTAGACCTCTGTCGCACAACAAATCTGTCCACAGAGCTCTGTACTTCATGTTCCTTTAAGATTTGCCTAAAATGGGCCACAACATTATCACTGTAATAGTCACCAGCACGGCTTGCAATGGCTGTATTAGGGTGATTTTCATCCATAAAGGTTTACAGTTCAACCCACTTTGCACACATTTCCTTAATCTTTGAAGTAGGCAACTTCTTCAATTTCTCTCTCCCCTCCTCTGAAGCAGTTTCCTCAGGTCTGGCCTCTTGCTGTTGCAGATGCTCTTGCAGCTCATCAGTGGTTAGTTCTTCATTGTCCTCCTCCACCAACTCTTCCACATCCTCCCCACTAACCTCCAACCCCAAGGACTTCCCTAATGCCACAATAGATTCCACAACTGGCATAGGCTTCTCAGGGTTAGCCCCAAACCCTTCAAAATCCCTCTCTTGTACATATTCTGGCCACGATGTCCTCTAAGCAGAGTTCAAGGTCCTCTTAGTCACTCCCTCCCAAGCCTTACCTATATGGTTTACACAACTGAGGATACTAAAGTGACCTTTCCAAAACTCTCTTAGGGTCAACTGAGTGTCTGAGGTCACTTCAAAGCACTTTTGAAACATAGCTTCTGTGTAGAGTTTCTTGAAGTTTGAAATGACCTACTGGTCCATGCGCTGCAGGAGAGGAGTGGTATTAGGAGGCAAAAACTTCACTTTGATATAGCTTATGTCCCCAGAAATTCACTCTGCCAAGGCTGAAAGATGACCAGGAGCACTGTCTAATACCAGGAGGAACTTAAGGTCCAATTTATTTTCCAGGAGGTAATTTTTCACAGTGGGGGCAAACACATGGTGAAACCATTCATAGAAAAAGTCCCTAGTGACTCATGCCTTACTGTTTGCCCTCCACATCACACACAAATTAGCCTTGAGGACATTGTTTTTCCTGAACACACTGGGAGTTTCAGAGTGATACACCAATAAAGGCTTCACTTTGCAATCACCACTAGCATTACCACACAACAAAAGAGTAAGCCTGTCTTTCATAGGCTTATGTCCTGGGAGTGCCTTTTCCTCCTGAGTAATGTAGGTCCTGTTTGGCATCTTCTTCCAAAACAGGCCTGTTTTGTCAATTAAACACTTCTTGGGGTTTCAATCCTTCAGCCTCTAAGTACTCCCTGAATTCCTGCACATATTTTGCAGTCACTTTTTGGTCCAAACTGACAGCCTCACCATGCCTTATCACACTATGTATGTCACTACGATTCTTAAATCTCTCAAACCAACCTTTGCTGGCCCTAAATTCACTCACATCACCACTAGTTGCAGGCATTTTTTAAATTAAATCATCATGCAACTTCCTAGCCTTTTCACATATGATCGCTTGAGAGATGCTATCTCCTGCTGCTTTTCATTTATCCACACCAATAACAGTCTCTCAACATCTTCGAGTACTTGCGATCTGTTTTGAAAACAAACTTGAACCTTTCTCAAGAACAGCTTCCTTGATTGCCGTTTTGTTGGCCAATTTAGTAGCGATGGTTGACTGGGGTTTGGTATACAACCTGGCCAGCTCCGAGACACGCCATCCACTTTCGTACTTTGCAATTATCTTTCTTCATTTCCATACTAATTCTCACCCTTTTTACCACAGGGTTGGCACTAGAAGCTTTCTTGGGGCCCATAGCGACTTATTTTGCAGTCACAAGCACTAAAAACACTATGATAATATGCAATGTACCGAATGTATGCGTAGAACCAACCGCACTGGCTGGCTTATAAACACTGGCACACACGGGGCAGCTGAGGTGTGCTCAGGCCACACGTGGACGCGTACCGGACGAATCACGTTGGGCGAGTTTTTTATTGTTAGCCAGGCCAAAAATTTTTATGCTCAAATGCTTCGTTGGGGATTTAACGTTATGCAATGCGTTCATTAGTCCAGAGTCCACTGCACTTTATATTTTAACCCTTTCAGGGTCGGCAGGCCCCCTCCTAAACTTGTTCTCAGGGTCGAAAATTTTTTGAAAAAAAAAAAAAATACTTTTTGCTTATGAAATGATAGAGAATCTTTTCCCGATCATAATGACACCAAAAGTATGAAATTTCATGGAAAACTTACGGAATTATGCTCTCGTGAAGTTAGTGATCTCGACGATGTTTACGCATCGGCGATTTCGCCCACTTTGAGCCCTATTTTCAGCCAATTCCAATGTACCAGTTGACAAAAATCATAACTATTATGCTAGAACTCCATTTTTTTCTAACGAATGAGTACAAGAAACCACCCATTTACCTATTTCAACTATCCAATAAAGTGGTCAGAAATTAGCAATTTTGCCAATTTCACACAAATTTCAAAAGATGCCAATTTCCAAATAAGGTCCAGAATAAACAAGAAAGACATTCCTGGCACTAAAATAACATTTCCTCTGTTCATTAGTCACGTCCCCAGACCTCTGTTACATTTCTTTTGCTTTCCACTTTGAATTTTTATTCTCACAAAAAATAGAAGATTTACTGTTATGCAGACTACTGCATTAGTGTAGAAATGGTATAAATAATATCAGTGCACTTGTGAAAGAATATCAGACTCACCAGTTGACATGTATTGGACGCACAGCATGATTTGTTTACTTTTGAACTTTGGCAAAAATCGAACATTTCTGCTACTTTAAGCTCAATTTCAGTAATATGTCTCCCATTCTATAAAATGAGACCAGGAAAATTAGAATACAACCATAAATAGCATATGAAAATACACTGCAAACTCGCTGTTTTAACCCTTAACCCTTAAATGGTCCAAATGAATATATACGTTTTTTCAACATCTGAAAGTATGTAAAAAAAATGTAGATCTTCCTTTTTGTTTTACACTTGAAAACGTGTAAAAAAACTTTTATCTACATTTTTTTTGTTATATTTGAAAATATGTAAAAAAAAGTAGATCTACTTTTGTAGCACTACGAATTTGAATGTCGATCTGTTTGGACCGTTTAAGGGTTAAACTGTCCAAACGTAGATCTACGTTTGCACGCGTAGCGCTCCAAACGTAGATCTACTTTTTTTTTACATTGTTTCTAATGGAGAAAATTAAGGTCGGAGCGCTATGCGCACAAACGTAGATCTATGTTTGGACCGTTTAAGGGTTAAACCAAAAACACGGTCAGAGTTTTTTCCTCATTATGCGCTGTGTGCTGCAGGATTTTTTTCACACTGCACACACTGACCACATAGACCCATTCAATCATATGTAGGCCTACCAGCTTTCTCTCGCTAGATTTGAAGGCGCTAGAATTTATGCGTACTAGTACGGCATCAACCCTGAAAGGGTTAATTATTATCAAGTCATACCTCAGCAACAGAAGCCAATATGTGTATGCAAATGGGGCAAACTCTTCTGCACAACCAATTACAGTTGGTGTCCCACAGGGAAGTGTCCTTGGCCCTCTTCTCTTTCTCCTATACATAAATGACCTACCAAATGCTTCGCAATTACTCAAACCCACACTATTTGCAGATGACACTACATACGTCTTCTCCCACCCGAGCCCAGTCACGCTAGCCAATACTGTAAATACAGAATTACAGAAAATATCTACCTGGATGAGGACTAACAAACTTACACTAAACATTGACAAAACCTACTTCATTCAGTTTGGTAACAGAGCTACAGATGTCCCTCTTAACATAATGATAAACGGATCACCTATCACAAAGCTAACAGAGGGAAAATTCTTAGGAATCCACCTTGATAATAGACTCAAATTTCATACACATATACAACAAATTTCTAAGAAAATTTCCAAGACTGTAGGCATACTATCGAAGATACGGTACTATGTTCCACAGTCAGCCCTCCTGGCCCTATATCACTCTCTTATTTACCCCTATCTCACCTATGGAATTTGTGCATGGGGCTCAACAACAAGTAACCATCTCAGACCACTAATTACCCAACAAAAGGCTGCAGTTAGAATGATAACAAATTCTCACTATAGGCAGCACACTCCACCAATATTCAATACACTAAACCTATTCACCATACAAAACATTCATACTTATTACTGCACCTATTACATACATAGAACACTTAACTCTGATATTAACCCTCCCCTCAAAAATCTCCTTGCCAACCTCAACAGAACACATTACCATAACACAAGGCACAGATCACTCTTTGATGTTCCTCGTGTCCATCTCACACTTTGCAAAAACTCAATGCACATAAAAGGCCCTAAAATCTGGAACTCATTACCTGTAAATATAAAAGAAACACTACCTGTTTATAAATTCAAGTCTCTTCTCAAAGATCACTTACTCACCCAAAACCAAATAAATACTGAATAACTGAACCTTATAAATTGTATATCTTAAATGTTTCTCACAATTA